>NW_011888823.1:6032383-6082368 GCF_000151845.1 Pteropus vampyrus
ATTTATGACCAAAGAGGTGCAGTGGTGAGCACATAACCAGGTCATGCCACATACTGATTACTGGTATGATCAAGCAGTAGAATGACCTCTTAAAGACATAGCTGAGGTACCAGCTCAAAGATAGCACTTCATGAGGATGAGGCACTATCTTTTAGGTTGCAGCATGGAACTTTAACCAATGGCTATTGTACTGATCCTATATTCCCAATAACTAGAAAATATAGGTCCAGTACTCAGAGAGGGAAGAATGAATGACCTCACTCACCATCACTCCCAGTGATCAACTTGAGCCAATTTTAGTCTCTGGTTCCTGAAGGGGAAATGCTTCCAACAGGAGGACACAGTAGGAGCCACTCTAAACCTAAATCTTTGGCTGTCACCTGGTCACTTTCTATGACAGAAGATCAGTCGGCAAAGAAAGGAGTGCCACACTGGTGAGGGAAACCGACCCCGATCATTGCAGGGAGGAAGCACAGCTACTACATAATGGGGAAAAGAGGGAGTAGCATTTAGGGGATCCACTGGGCCATCTCTTGGCATTCTCAGGCCCGGTTTTACTGTGGCCAGTCCCCGTCACCATGAACTAATTAGGGCATGGTACTCAGAGGCTCAGAACACTCAGGAAAAGAAGGTTTGGGTCTTCCATAGATTTCTCCTGCATAAGGATCTTCATCTCAGGCTCTAGGCTATCCCAAGACAAGCTTCTACCCTAAATTTTTGTCCTTCTCCCTGGAACTATTTTAAACCTTCCCATCCCTTAGCTAGCACATTAAGGGGGATTGTGCCAGTTTGCTGAGAATGTGATCTTACAGGCATCTAGAGGAGAGAGGCCCATCACACACCATTGAGCATTTGCCTGTGAGTCCTGAGGCATCTGTATGTTTTGAAAGCCCCTGATGGCCTATAAAGCTGTGGGAATAAAGTTATTCCTAATGAAAGCAAAATGAAGAAGGTTGTTTCCAGGAGCAATGCATTCAGATGCGTTCAAAATAAATACCAAAGATATGAGGAAGATATACTTTAAAGTTAAATTATACAGATCACTTAAGTTTTGTACTTCATATAGCTTATATAAGAAATGAAATCAGAATCTTTTGAAATTTGCCATTATACTCTTTGTATACTACTTTTTCATTTTGTTTTATTTTTTTAATTTCAGAGACTGACAGACTTGAAGAATATGAGTTTACTTACTAAGCAAGAATTTTCCAAGTAATAACTATTAGTATAACTCTTTTCTCTGCCAATGAAAAAATAACTTCCAAATTGTGTTCTTTTTTTTTCTTCACTTTCACACTTTAGATTAAGATTTTCTAAATCTTAATTATTTCATTGAGTGAGAGAAAACTAAAATTCAGAGGGATATTCTTTTCTTAAATTTATATTTTTATGCTTGTGCCTGGAACCATTGGGATATTTGGAATGATACTTTCTGCCATTACAAATGGCTTTGTTCAAATACAAAGCACATAGCAAACAGTTTTCACAATGATGGAGAGGGAGAGAAATTCTAATTCTAAAAATAAAATTGTACTTTATTGGTAATAAAAGTAATAGGTGCTGGTGTTTTTCTCCATAACAGTGACCTAAATTACTTAGTTTTTATATCAGACTGACATTTATTTTCCTCTAAGATTTCCTCTGGAAAAAACACAAGCCTTCCAAAAATGTTTCTACTTTTTCTTAAAATCCTAACACGTTACTTGGAAAATAAAGATGTTCGATGCTTAATATTCACTGTTTCAAAAAAGTTTGTAAATTGTATTTTAAAAACTATACAAAATCTCTTTCAAGTTTAACTGAAAGTTTTAAGTATGATTTCTCCAATTTTTTTTTTTAATTTTAGAGGTTTTTCTCAGTTAAGTCATGGTACTCTTTAATTTCATGAATTTCATTTTATAATGCTAGCCTTAAAGTATCATGAACTCGATTTGATTGTTGTATGATGTGATTTTCAGTTGCCTCTCTCTATATGATATTATTCAACTTCAGAACATTTTTTTCAAAATGCTCTCTTTCTCCCTCTCTTCCTCCTTCCCTTCCCTTCCCTCTCCTCTTTTCTTCCTGAACAATTATATCCAAAAACTGTTTGGTGATACTGAAAAAGGCAGTCATGTGTTCTGGGGGAGGTGGCAGCCATGTTGTCCCAGCACAGGGTGCTGCACCCAAAATGGTGAAGAAGACAACTATGAGTACAGCTACTCACAATGGGATGCTGGAGCCTGAGTGGGGTGAGGACCACCTGTGTAAATGTGGAACCCTCCATAGGGTGATTGTGTGAACAGAACATTCTCACTAGGAATGATGGCCCAGAGTAGGGTAGTGAACCCTGAGCTGAGTCAGAAGGATGTCCACGATAGAGTCAGCCCAATATGGAGAGTCAAGTGAGGAGAGTGTCTACACAATTTGGAAGGTTGGAATAACTGACACAGTGTTGGAGCCCGAGCAAGCTGGAAATGATGTCCACAGTTGAGGGAAGAGGAGGGGCTCTGCGGCACTGGCTTGGTCTGGAGTCTCAGAGTCCGAGCTGGTGTTCACTCAGGGGTAACCCATTACGGAGTATTACAATCCAAACAAGTGAGAAGGAGGGCATCCACACGGGGGGAAGGGCCTGTCTGTAGCAGGGCGTCAGGTTGACGGGATTATCTTCTTGGGTTAAGGAGCAGCAAATTGGTCACATACAGGAAAATTGAGCAAATAAATAAATATTGGCAAAACTTGAATGGAGTTGGAGGATTAAAGCATCCTACTAAAGCAATATGAGTTGCCTAATTTTGATGATGACATAGAGGTTATGTAAGGAAACATTCTTGTTTGTAGGATAAGGAGATTGGGTGTAACAAAGCTTTATGGCACCAACTTACTCCCAAATGGTAAAAGGCAGGGGAAAAAAAAAAAGAATTCTGTGTACTGTACTTGAAATTTTTCTGTAAATTGGAGATTGTTTCAAAGTCAGAAAAAAAAATTAAAAGTTTATGTCTCATGAATTTTAATACACAAAACATTTTGTTTATCTTATTATAACTAGAACATTCTGATTAGATTGCCAAAATAATGGTTTGGTTCCCCCTGCCCCACCCCCCACACACCAGTGGACTTTTTGATAAATATATCCTGGATTTATCCAGTTCTCTCCATCTTTTCTGCTACTGTCTCAATCTAAGCCAGGCTCCTCTCCCCTGCACGTCAGGGGGCTCCTGCTGTAGAACATGGGCCTTCCTCCTTCCATCCTTGCCCGCTTATGATCCAGTCTCCACACAGCAACTAGAGTGATCTTTCAAAAACATCATCTAGATCTTATCCTTCTCTGCTTATAAAACTCTCTGGTTTCCTGTAACTCAGACTAAAATCTTGACTTTTTAACCACAGTTTATAAGTCCCTTCCTGGAGCATCGGACAATCTCTTTTCTCCCACCTTCCATTAGTCTTTGTCTCATTCACTATTGTCATCCTAGGGCATTTTTGCTTGTTTTGCCTAGAAACCTGATTTGTTTTTCTCTGTACTTAGGTCTTAGTCCAGAGGCCACCTCAGAAAGGATATCTCGGATTTCCCAGTCCAAATAGCTCTTTCTACCACTAATCCTATTCTCCGTTTTATTTTCTTAAGATTTTCCCCATAGGTCTCTAAAATTATCTTCTTTCATTATTTGTTTCTTATCTATCTTCCCTAACTACCCTACCTCATCAGAGATCTTGCTTTCCAGCTCGCTTCTATATTTCAATACCTAGAACTAAACCTGGTTCTCATTATGAAGGAATGAATGAAAAAAATGATAAAAAATATAGGTTAAGAACACAGGCTCTGTGGGAGTGACTTTTGAAACATGGAAACAGTATTTAGTTCAGAAAATATAATTAAATAAAAGAAGAAATAAAGAGCTGAACATTATAAAAGTTACAAATTATAATTTAAATAGCTTTTGAACACAGTACTCTCGCAATATACTCTTAGATGAATTCTTCCACATCCTTAGTGAAAAGAAATGTAGTATAAAAACAAAAAGAAATCTTAAACTCCGTAGGTTTTTGTTAGTAATGATATTGGTGTGGTAACAAACTATTTTGTGTATAATATAAAAAGAAGCAATTAAATTGTTGAGAACCAAGGTTCTCATTGTGGGAAAAGGAAGTTAGAAATATGGAATGAGGTAAGGTGAAAAAAAGCCTTATGATATTAGTATGAACTTATAATTTAAAATAATATAAATAATACATACATGCATACAAATACATACACACTTGTATTTCTGTTTATACTTGTTTATATTCTGGGTCTTCTGAAAAGACCCCAAATCAATGATAGCCCTAATCGTATACTTAAAAATGGTTAGGATAGTAATTTTATGTTTTGTGATTTTTTACCACAAAGATAAATGAATGAATGAATGAATATTTTTAAAGGAAAAAAAATGACAGTCCTTTATTAATATAATAAAGTCCAGATCTTAGTTTCTAATATCTAAGAAAATATATAATATAATAAAGTCCAGATCTTAGTTTCTAATATCTAAGAAAAACCAAAGCTCCTTCGAAAAATGGTCGATTCCAGGTCCAAGGTAGGAAAAGTACAAAGTAATTGTTAAAAAAAAAAAAAGCAAGAAAATGCTCGAGTTCTAATAAATATGTTTCAAATGAACATTGAAGCTAGCTTAAAAGGGTTTTCATTGTCCAATTTTGGTTCAATCTGAGCATCAAAAAAAGAGGAGAAAGTGTATTTCTCCAACAGAGAAATTTTATGGTTAACCGAATAAGTTGATGGTAAGTGTTTTTTAATGGAAAGTAATGGGAAGTACACATCATCTGTGCGGTATTCTTGAATAATAATATTTAACTTGATTTTAATAATAAGAAAACAGCCAAATTTATGTTCTATGATATTCTACAAGAAAATTGGATTCATTTCTTCAAAAATATTATTGTCTCAAAAGACAAAAAAAAAATGATTTTTCTAGATTATGGGAACTAAAGCAATATGACAAACAAATATGGCGATGTAGTGTCTGATCCTTGATAGAATATAATTGTTTTTAAAGATAGAGTCTGTCTGCAACTTACTTTCAAATGATTTTGCCAAAATACACACACATACACACACACACACTATATATATTAATATATATATGTAGATGCATATATATGTAGATGTATGCATGCATATATACATAGAGAATATAACAAAATATTAATGTTCAATAAATTTAGGTAAAGGATAAATTAATGTTTATTGCACTATTTTTTTTTTTTTAATTCTATGGTTCTAATCTTTAAAATAAATAGCTGGAGTAAAGAAAAGTAACAATAACAAAAGACCATAGACTCTTCAGTCAGACTGTCTGGGTTCAAATTCAGGCTCTAAATATCATTTGCAAGACCAGAATTTCTAGATTTGTTTTCTCATCTGGTAAATGAGGGCAATAATGAACTTGTCTGAATAGCAGCTCTACCTAATACATGGAAATAAAAACAGAGAGGCAGGCAAAATGGGGCGACAAAGAAACATTTCCCAAATGAAAGATAAGAATAAAGCTCCAAAAATAAATAAATAAACAAACAATCAAACAAATAAATAAATAAATAATAAACTAAACAAAATATAGACAAATAATCTACCAGAAACAGAATTCAAAACACTGGTTATAAAGATGCTCAATCAACTTATGGGACCAGTAGATGAACTCAATGAGAACTTTAACAAAGAGATAGAAAATGTAAAAATGGAGATAAAAAACTTATTATAAAAAGAATCAGTCAGAAATGAATATAATAACTGAAATGAAGAATACATTAGAGGGAATCAACAGATTACATGAAGCAGAGGATTCAATCAGTGATTTAGAGCAGCAGTCCTCAACTTTTTTGGCACCAGGGACCAGTGCTCCTATGAGAATCTAATGCCTGATGATCTGAGGTGGAGCTGAGGCAGTGATGCTAGCACTGGAGAGTGGCTGCAAATACAGATGAAGCTTCACTTGCTTGCCCACTGCTCATCTCCTGCTGTGTGGCCTGGATCCTAAAAGACCATGGACCTATACTGGTCTGTGGCCCAGGAGTTGGGGACCCTTAATTTAGAAGATAAAGTAGCAGAAGACATCCAATCAGAACAGCAACAAGAAAAAAGAATCTAAAATAATGAGGATAGTTTAAGGGGTCGCTGGCATAACATCAAGCAAACCAACATCGTATCTTAGGGGTACTCTCATACATTGCTGGTGTAGATCCAAGATAGTACAGCTACTTTGAATGACAGTTTGGCAGTTACTTACAAAACTAAATATACTTTTTCCATGCAATCCAGCAATGGTGCTACTTGGCATTTACTTAGAGGAGATGAAAACTTAAAACCACAAAAATCTGTATGCTATGTTTACAACAGCTTTATTCATAATTGCTGAAGCTTGGAAGCAACTACAATGTCTTTCAGCAGGTAAAGGGATAAATAAAGTGTAGTGCATCCAGACAATGTAATATTATTCAGTGTTAAAAAGAAATGAGTGACTGAGCCATGAAAAAACATGGAGGAACATTAAATGCACATCACTAAGTGAAAGAAGCCAATCTGTAAAGTCTACATACCATATGATTCCAACTATATGACATTCTAGAAAAGGCAAAACTATGAAGACAGTAAAAAGATCAATTGTTGGTGGAGAGTGGACGTGGTGAAGAGAGTGAACAGGCAGAGAGTAGAGGATTTTTAGGGCATTGAAAAGGCTCTATATATTATAATGATGGATACGGATGTCATTGTCCATTTGTCCAAAATCATAGAATGTACAACACTAAGAGTGAACCATAATGGACTATGAACTTTGGTCGATTATGATTTCTCAATGTAGGTTCATCAATTATAACAAATGTACCACTTCAATGAGTGATGTTGATAATGGCGAAGGCTATGCATACGTGGGAGCAAGAAATATATGAAAAATGTCTGTACCTTCCTCTCATTTAGCTATGAACTTAAAACTGCTCCAAAAAATAAAGTTCTATTTAAAAACAAAACAAACAAACAAACAAAGACATAAGGTAGCTGAATGGATAAGAAAACAAGATCCTTTTATATATGTCGCCTATAGGAGACTCACTTCAGATCGAAAGACACACACACAGACTGAAAGTAAAAGAATGGAAAAAAATATTTTTTGAAAATGGAATTAAAAAAAAACGGAGTAGCAATATTTATATCAGACTAAATATACTTTAAAACGAAGATTATAACAAGAGACAAAGAAGGATCCAATAATTCCATTCCTGGGTATTTATCAAAAGAAACCCAAAACACTAATTCAAAAAGACATATGCATCTATGTGTTCGACTGCGGCATTATTTATAATAACCAAAATATGAAAGCCACCTAAGTATCCATCAATAGATAAATGAATAAAAAAGAAGTGGTAGATTTATACAATAGAATATTACTCAGCCATAAAAAAAGAATGAAATCCTGCCATCTGCAATTACGTGGATGGATCTAGAGGGTATTACGCTAAGTGAAATAAGTAGACAGAAAAAAAAAAAATACCTATGATCTCACTTATATGTGGAATCTGTAAAATAAACGAACAAACAAAACAAATGAACATTTTGATCGTTGCCAGATGGGAGGGGCAGTGGGGCATGAGTGAAGAGGGAGACGGGATTAAAGGGTATTAATAGGTAGTTAGAAAATAGTCATGAGGATGTAAAGTACAGCATAGGGAATATAGTCAATAATATTGTAATAAGTATGGTGTCAAATGGGTACTAGATTTGTTGGAGCGATCACTTTGTAATTTTATAACTGCCTAACCACTATGTTGTACACCTGAAACTAATATATTATTGTATGTTAACTGTAATTGAAAAATAAAAAAATTATTTAAAATATACATATAAATGGAACCACTTTAAAATGGAACTAGATGCTGGAGGAACTTCCTTGCAAGTCTTATGCCTCAAATCTTAGGAATGTTAGAGTAGGGCAGAATATTTTTGGACTGGGCCTACGGCATCCTCATGACCAAAAAAATTTTTGGAAAGAGAGCAAGAGAGCAGATAAAATGACTACTGAACTGATGGTTACTGGACTAAAAAATTTTTTTAATTGTTTAGAATTAACATCACTATGTTAGTATCTGCACCGATAGAAATGCTTTCCTTATATTGATGTAATGATTCCCCTTTCCTTTCTCATAAATACCCCTCATTTTTGTCTCCTAATTGAAACATTATTTGGGGTTCTGCCTGAGTCAATGCTTCCCGAATATCTATTCTTCGATTCAAATAAATTCTGTTGCCTCTTAACAATAAAAATAATAACAATAACAATAACAATAATAATAAACTTGATTAGATAATGATAAAAAATCTAATAAGATTTTTTCTTGATGATTAAATGTACAAATGCATGCTAAGAACATAGTAGAGTTACTTGACATATAATAAATACTCAAATATTACTATTGCTTATTGCCATTACCCTAAAACCTATGATAGCTCTTTGTGGAATAAGACTATCCCTTAGCTGGTAATTAAATGATGCATATTTATAAAAATACATTTTTAAAATTTTGTTTCTTCTCTTTTATATCAACATTAGGGAAATAAATATATCAGATTAATTGCACGTGTGTGGAAAAAAGCATTTTTAGAATGTCTTTATTTCACAATCTCTGGTTTTGTTTTCTCTGTTGCAAATTGACTCTTCTCTTCTGACTGAAAATGGTGGGGTTGTTGATGCATTTAACCACGTTTGCATAGGAAATGTAAATATTGAAGAAATAAAAAAATTAACAAATTAATAAACTGACCCCAAAAGTCAGATTCTCTGATTACACTCCCCCAAAGGCTGAGGAAGCTATGACCCAATGCTTTCTTTTCTAGGTGTCTGTATTAGAAGGCACTTTCACGTACTGAGTGGATTTAGGGCTAATGGGCTCTTTTGTGTCTTTTATATTGTAGCCCCGGCTGTGAATGGTTCCTGTAGTCTATACTCAGGCAGAGAAATGGGCATGAAGAATTCGTGATTTTAAGGATGCCAAGAAAATACACTATGTTAAAAAAAAAATCTTCTAGTGGCTTCTAGCTGGAGAGTCACTCGTTTATGTGTAGACCATCAGTTGTATCTGGAAGAAGCCTCCCTTGACAGCCCCTATCACTCATTAACAGGTACACACAATTAGTTTAACAGACTGAATAGTTTAACAGATTAGTCACTTAACTAGGTCTTGAGAAAAGAGAACAGTTAAGAACTGGCAGAGCAACGGAAGAAGATCAAATTCTGGAATGTGGGACATTTATCCAAAAGACATGCAGTTCCGGTGGCAGAGCCAAAATGTAGCGCTCAGAACGGTAAAAAGGCTACACAGTAGGGTGGGAGGGACTGATGAAAAGACAAATGAAGGAGCAGAGGACAAACCACTTCCTCCCTTTCTCCTAGTGCTGGTCATGCGTATTTCAGTAGAGTATAAAGATTACTAGATGGCCTCTCACAATCTAGTAATTGCCTTAAATTCTGATGACATATCAAAATGTTTTTAAGCACTCTGATGGAAAATTCATCAGAAAGTGTATAAAAGTATGCAATGGAGATTTTTCTTCTTACATCAGTCCCTACGGTCTTTAGTTAAAATCTATAATTGCCTAAAAGTAAAACTTTGTACCATTTACCCGCTGGATTAGAGGAACTGACTTATCTCATGGAAAGGCTGAAAGATGACCACTGAGTTTAAATCACTTGGACCCTGACACCAAAGTGATCAAAGTTGAGAAAGTAGAAAGCTGTCTCCATTCAAAAGGCTAAAGAAAGTTGTGCCTCAGCAGGAAACATGTATGGCTGAATCACATCCAATGAATGAGGCCATCACAGCCTCTGCAGGTTTTAGTCTTTGATTTTTAAAATAGTCAGTGTTTCTGATTTTTCAAAGTTGGCTCTATCGTGGAATTTTTTCCAATGAAATATTATGTCCAGGAATCAGCAGGAAGGGAGTACTTCATCATTTACTACAAGACATGAGCAAATGAGTTTGAAGAGTAGCTAAAGAAGTAGGTGGGAGAGATTACCAGCAGCTGGATATTCTCCAGTACCGCTCACCTCCTTCAAACTCTATGAAAGTGTATCTACACTGATACACTAATAGAATCACAGAACTGATTCAAGATAGCAAAATATATTGAGCTATCATTTATAGTTAAAGTATCATTTATACTTTATAACTTCAAGTACTTTACTTTTGTGAGTAGAAACGTAAAGTATATTACTTATACTTTCATATAAGTAATATGGAAGCTAAAAATAAAACTAAAAAATATTTTTGTCTTACACTTGATTGGAGTGAAGTAAACATTTGATAATGTGCGCCACTTCAAAAATGATGAAACTCCAATGTGGGTAAAGCACATCGCCGGAAAACATGCATTTAGGATCAGACAGGACTAAACGGAAGTTCTGGCTTCACCACTGCTGGCTATATGGCAAGTTACTTAACGTCTCAGAGTTTATTACTTGAACCATAAACGGGAGTTACACTACCCATTCTAGGATTAAAGAGGTAACATATGTTTGTCAGAAGATAGTCTGTGAGTAAGCAACACATGGCCACTATTCTCCAGAAAGAGCTCCCTCAGGCCCAACTTCCCTTTTGACCATGCCCACCAGGCTTGGCCCCTGAATGCCTTGTTCCATGCTAAGAACGGCACCCTGCCTCGATTTCCACAGAACCTCAGCCTGAGAATATTCATTTTCTTTCTCTCATCTCACTCTCCGTCACATTTATAAGTTGTTTGAGCGTATCACAGACACATAGGAATTGAGGATGTAGTAACCACAAAAGGTTTTGATAAGTTTAAAACACTAACAAACATATACGATTTTATTTTCAAAGAGGGATTAAAATAAGGGGTAAACTAGTCATTTTTTGCTTTTTGTTTTTTATCTGAACTATTTCAGACTTGAGTTATATAAAACTCCAGCTTTAGGCATCCGGAATCAAAAAACATTTTCACACATACGCACCCGCTTCAGGGTCCCTAGCCAGAGCTCTTCCTAAATGCAGAGGAAAGTTTGCCAACTGATTCAGCAGTTGTCCTAGAGGAACCTTGGTCTTGGACCTCTCTCTCTTCCCATCCCCTTTCTTTCTATTTGCCTCCTACCTCCTGCTGAAAGCTATCAGATTGACTGCATTTTGACCCTAGTTCCTCTGAAATTCTTGTGAAATGCTTTAATCACTTCTTCTTCTACTATTGCAATTTCCTCTCATGTATTCTTTCAAAACCTTTGCTTATGAAATTGTCTTATTGACCAAATTGTAGCCAGCCTACCTTTCCAAAACAGAAACCTCTTTTTCTTCCTTGTTTTCTATTTTATCTAAAGCCAACTCAAATGTAGAACAACCTTTTATTTCTAACTTTTGATTATACATGAGGAAGACTTTGTAATATTAGTCATTTATTTGGCTCGTTTAATACACTTTCTTTTTTCTGTCACTCAATACAGATCTGATTTGGAAAGTGGTCTTAAAATGGACTTACAATAAGTACAAAATCTTTATTGTAACCACAGAGGTTTGCATAGCATGAAACCTTGCCTTAAACATTTATCTCCTTGGTTGGTGAGGCACTCTGAAAATTTTCTAATGTTCTTATGAATTAAGGACATCCTAAGGTCTATTTTGATGAGGTAATTTTCCTATACCACATTTGCTTAACTTCATGCAATCTAGTATCCTATTTAAAAAAAGATATTATCTGTGGATGAGATAGAAAACAAGAAACAAATTGACTTCCTAAATCTTCAGGCAATAAACAAAGACTTTCTGTCTGAGCTCTTTACCACAAACACAAATAACCCGAACCCTCAAATCCATGTTAATAAATCTGAAACGCCCATTCCCTCCTACACATAGAATATTTGTCTTTTCCTAGCCTTGGAAACAACTGTTTAACTGCTGGTGTAATTCTTACCAAGTTATTACCCTTTATTATATCAGAAAAAGTTTTCCTCTCAGTCTTCTGATTTAGTCAGCAGATTTTTCTTGGATAGTTCTCTGTCTGAGTCTCCTTTTCTCCCCAGAAGACTACATTTCTTCCTGCATGCAGAAGAAGGGCCATGTGGCCCATGCAGAAGAATCACAGATATTATGATTTATGGATGGTGGAGAAATTGAAGAGAAAATCCATATCTCACGTCGGCTATTCTGGGTTGTTTGAAAGACTCAGTAACCATCACTCATTAAAAAGCAGGTTCATGCTATACTTCTGTCCACAGAAATCCACAAAAAAAGCTGCTCATATAAAAGGCAGTTTGGTCACAAATCTCACCTACGTTGCAGAGCCTTGTGACTTGCCATTTAAGAGACCTATTGGAAATCATTGTTTTATTGTTTTCCATCAATAATGTTGGAAAATATTACTAAATATGACAGACCTCTCTCTCTTTTTTTAAAATTAAGTTTATTGAGGTAACTTTGGTTAATATAATTATATAATTTCCAGGTGTACATTATCATTTGACATCTGTATATTCTATTGTGTGTTTACCACCCTAAGTCCAGTTTCCGTCAGCTACCATGTATTTGATCCCCTTTAACCACTTCACCCTCCCCTATCCCTCTATATTTGACCCCTTTACACTGTCCATCTCCTCTCTTCTCCCCCACCCCACTACTAACCACTACTCTCTAGTCCTCTGGTAACTACTAGCCTATAGTCCCTGTCCATGAGTCTCTGTTTGATTGTCCTGCTCGTTTGTTGCTTTTAGGTTTATATCTCACATATAAGTGATATCATGTGATTTTCAACTTATTCATGACAGGCCTCTCTTAAATGGTATTTAGTCAGACCCCTCATTAAACCCCACTTTCAGCTCCTGGATGATGACTGCCTATTTTTCCGAGGTGACTCAGGGCCTCTCACATGATTTTTAGTGCACACCACATAACCTAAGCTCTAAATCAGACATTTCTAAACAATAACCTACAAATTTTATAAGCATCTATCCGGACATTTTTACATGATAGCCACATATAGAGAACCAATTTTATTTAAAAACAAATTTACATGGTCCTAAGAGTGTTTCTCCAGTGGCATGGCTACCTCCTCCATAGGCAGGGAAAGAGAACAAATCTTTGATGCACTAGACACTACGTTAGCTTCTTTCTAATACATTATCTCAGCTTTTCCTCACAGCAATCTTATGAATTATATCGTTAGCCCCATTTTGCACATGAGAGAAGGCTCAGAGATACTAACTAGCTTAAGTGTCTCAGCTGGGATTCCATCTAATTCTAATGCCCATGCTTCTTCCTTGGAACATGCCCCTCTTAAGGAAAATATTTCCCCCTTTTTTTTGAAAAAAAAACTCTACCCAGAAAAAGAAAGTGGTAAACCAACTCATCCTGAAAGAAGAATTGGAAGGAAGGCACAGCTATCATTCTCCCAAATTTAAGAAAAAAAAAAAAAATAGTAATAAATTGCTTTTAATAAAATATATAAGGTAGATTGCAAAACACAATAAGTTGATGATTTTGTCTAAATAATATGAGTGCCAAACATATAAACATTTATCACAGTCACTTTTTTATTAGGTCTCTACATGGAATTTTTAAAATAATCATTATACACATCTGCTTCACATCTGTAGTCTCTTTGTCTACAACTTTACTGCTGGTGGCAGCAGTAAAATCACACCATCTCTCTCTGCTATAAGACACAGGACAAACCTAAGAGGCCTCCCCTCTAAGCATAATGTTAGGGAACAAAATAGAAGAAAACTGAGTGTTTAGGCATATGGCATGGGGGCCTGGGGCAGTCTGTAGAAGTAAAAACAGAGAATCCAGAGAGAATGTAGCTAACATTTAAGATGGTTGAGGTATCCTAGGCAACAGAGCTGCAAAAATAATCTGGAATAAATAAATTTATAGGTTGTAATGTTAAGATTCCAAATTAGAAGTCTCAATCTGTCTGTAAACTGTTCAATCTGTAATTGATCCGTTGCCTACCAAATGGTTATTTTGATTGTTTTTGTTGTTGTTGTTTAACTTTACTCTCCAAACTGTGAGATGAGAATCACTACTGCATTTATTAAAAGTCAACAGTGAATTAAATAATCAGTCCACAGAATTAAAGATAGACTCAATCCATTGGATCTGGCAAAATACCTCTTTTCTATTTCTTAGTGATTGTTAAATCTACATTAAATATTTAATATGAAAGACCTAAATGTGTGTTTGTGAATCTATGTAAAATGTGCCCAGTGTAGAAGGCAGAATAATGGTCCCCAAAGATGTCCACGTCTTAATGCTGGGGATGGGTGAATATGTTAGGTTACATGGCAGAGGGGAATAAGGTTGCAGATAGAATTAAGCTTCCTAATCAAATGACCTTGTGATGGGGAGATTCTCCAAGTGGGCCCATTGTAATCACAAGGGTCTTTGTATGGGAAAAAGGGAGACAAAGAGAGTGTTAGAGTAATTTAATGGAAGAAAGAAAAGAAAACGTATTCTCCCTAAAAACTCTAGAGGTTAATACAGCCCAGCTGCTGACACCTTGTTGTTCAGCCCAGTGAGACCCATTTCAAACTCTGTCCTCCAGAGCTCTAAGATAATAAATTTATGTTGTTTTAAGCCACAAAGTTTGTGGTCATTTGTTACGGTAGCAATAGGAAACTAATTTTCCCAATGTTCTGAAACAAAATGTTAATCAGTATAAACTGATTAACAATATAACTAGGTATATTGACTAATAATACTTATATTTGAGATACTAACAATATCACTAATTCCTGAACAAAGCTTAAGTGCATTTAAATGGCACAAAAGACAAACAAACAAATAAACAAACAAACAAAAACAGCAACAACAAAAAGAAGGGAAAAAAGAGAGTAGATAAAGCAGGAATATAAAATTGATAATTGTTGAATGACTGGTGACGGGTTCATGGGGTTCATTATACCATCCATTCTACCTTACTGAACATTGGAAAATATCTACGACAAAGATTAAAAACATTTTTACTCCCCCAAATTAATTAAGTTTCAAAAAGAACCTTAAAGAAAAGCAACTACTATATTAAATAAGTACCTTGTATTTCTTCTTGAATGAAATGTGAAAGACAAAAACCTAACCCTTTCCTTTTAGGATTTAATCTGGAGCCTTTGGTGTTGGTATATTTCCACTGGAGATTATTAATACCACATTTTCATAGCAGATGATCTGTTTTCTGCTTAAGTTTGAAATGCAAAGTTCTCTGTGCTTACTCAAATGTGCAACGAGCATTTTTCTGGAAAAAAAATAACTAAAGAAATCTATTCCATTTACAACAGTATCAAAAACAATAAAATACTTAGGAATAAATTTAACCGAGGAGGTGAAATATCTCCATTCAAAACTGTAAGACATTAATGAAAAAAATCGAAGAAGACACTAATAAATGGAGAGGTATCCTGTGTCCACGGATTGAAAGAATTAAAGCTGAAATAACAATACTGCTGAAAGCCATCTATAGATTCCATTCAGTCCTTATCAAGATTCCACAGGCATTTTTATAGAAGTTGGAAGAGAAACTTCTAAAATTTATATGGAACCGTAAAAGACCCTGAATATCCAAAGAAATCTCGAGAAAGAACAAAACAGAAGGCATCACACTTCCTGATCTTAAGCTATACTATAAAGCTATAATATTCAAAACAGTATAATATTGGCATAAAAACAGACATATAGACCAATGGAATAGAAATGAGAGCCCAGAAATAACCCAAGCATATACAGTCAACAAATATTTGAAGAAGGATCCAGCAAATGGAGAAAAGACAGTTTCTTCAATAAATGGTGCTGAGAAAATTAGATATTCACTTGTTAAAGAATGAAACTAAACCCGCCACTCAAAAAATCAACTTGGAAGAACTAGCCAGTTATAAAAAAAAAAAAAAAAAAAAAAAAAAATCTGGGATTTCGTGTATGTGTGTATGTGTGTGTGTGTGCCAGTACAATTCTAACTAAAGTTCTTAGTACCTACATAATTTTAGTAGCTATTGATTTCCTCTTTTTTATGTCAATTAGCAGCCGTATTTCTCTGGGAAAGCATCGTTCTAAAAAGTTTGCATCTAAAGGTATTATGAAAATCATGTCTCCTTGTCTTGATTTCATTTATTCTGTGGAAAGTAGATCACAGATTCTACGATTCTTGGCCATTAGCTACACTTATTCCCTTAAAACAAGTTTACATTCTTATAGACTTATAAAATCATGATGTAACATCAAGAACCATGATACTTTATCTTCCAATTCTCATAAAATATAAGACCAAAAAAACCCAAAATACAAAAAAAAACCATTCTATCTATATTTAAATAACTCCAAAAAAGTTTTTATAAATTTGACAGTTACCAGTTTATCTTTTTAACACTGTCACTACCACCAACAAGAAACGTTTCTCTGTATTTGATCTAGGTAGTGTGAGAACTTGGCCTCTTGTTCTCTTTGATGGAGAAGGAAAACAGCTGGTAACCATTATGCATGTTATATACCTTCAAACACTGCAAGACTGTTATTAGGTTACCTTTCTTCTCTCCTCCAAGATAAGTAATCCCGATGTCTTTAACTCTTTCTTATAAGTTCCATTTCCCAACCCTCTCATCAACACTCATAGTCTTTTCTGAATCATCTCCAAATTTCAGAGTTCTCTTAAGATGTGGAGCCCCAAACTAAAAAGCCGTTTCTTATGAAAATTTGAGCAGTGCTGAGTAAGGGAAAGAACCATCTATTTATCCATCTGTCTATTTAAAGTTAAGAGATCATGGAGAGTCTACCACCGTGGACCATAGATGCTGGGTGTATTTTTGTGCTAAAGTAACATGAACATCAAAAGCAGAAGGCATGTCTGTTTTTGCCTTAAGCTCTTGGCTTCAGTGAGACCACACCTAAAAGGGACCTTAAGACACTTCTAAAGCCAAATAACAGACAATGTCTGGTCTAAATCAAAGACAGAGACATTCTGTTGACTCAGAATCATTATCTTTGAAACCACTTGTTCTTCCATGGTTAAATGTTGATTACCAAATCCCACCGATGTGTGTGTGTATGTGTGTGTGTGTTGGAGAGAGACTTAATACTTTTTCCTTATTCATATCGTTTACCAGTCTTAAATGTAGATAGTTTCTTTATGAAAACTTATCAGTTTTATTTGTTTTGATTCATGACAGAACCCAAATAGTCTAATATATTAAAGCAGGAAAATTTGATTGTCTTTTCTACACATTCACTTTGTTTTCTTCTATCTATCCCTTTTCTCTGTTCTGTTTCCTTCCCTCTCATTCACTGTATCTGATATCTACATCTATCACCTATAGATGAAGCAGAAAAGAATTAAGAAAAATGTGAGGGTAGGATGGGTTTAGTTAAGGATGTAAAGTCATCAATGTTCATATTTGAAAACTTCAACTAGGAATGATGGCATTAAGTACAGGTAAGTTCCAAATTATGAATAGAGAAGATAGGAAACAAAGTTATCTAGTGATCAATAAGATGTCATAGCACCTCAGATTCAAACTTTCAACAGCTCAAAATTTGAGGAGCTTTTATTTATCAGATGAGTTGTGAGTTGTATTTCATCAAAAATAAAGTTTGGAATAAAAGAGTTCACTCTTTTAAATTCTCTCCACAGCCTGGGGGAGAAAAATCTAGATTCTCCACTTCAAAAGGAAGCTATATTTGTTAGTATGGCGAAACTGAGAATTAAGCCCAAGAGTCAGAAGGATGGAGAGAAGCATCCCAGCTCTGACAAACCACCAGCAGGCTGGAGTATTCACAGCCAACCTGCTTGGCAAATTGGTGTTTGAAAATATTATGTCTCGAGTGTAGGAAGTCTGCAGGCGGAGTGTTTGTGGTGTTATCAGACAAAAATCTCTGTGTACCTGGACTTCGTGTCCAAGTCTCTTCAAACCCCAGGCTTCGCACTGAGTTATGTCAACATATGACTCAGAAGAGGCAGAAAAGGAAAAATAGGCACAAAGAAGGCAAAGCTGGGGAGAAAAGAGCAAATAAAAACATAAGCCAAAGTAAGCCGACTGGGTTCTGAGAACTGCTAATACTTTTTTTTTAACCAAAATTAAAAGGGAAAGATGAATCTCCATCTTCTCATGACTAGAACTTTCTTCTCATCTCAGGGAAAAAGGAGATAATCAGAAAATGTATAGGATTACAACGAGAATTAACATTGCTATTTAATCCAAACCATTGCCAGAAAGTACTGATTATTTCTATCCGTCTTTCAGTTCCAACATGGATATGTGTTAGCTTTTCTGAACAGTGTATAAATATAACTCACTCAATTGTTATTAGAAAATGATATTGTAAAGCTGATTAAATTCTTTCTTTGAGGGTAAATTACTGGACATTGGTCTCTCATGTAACTGAACCTCACTGAGGGTCACTAACCTCGAATAGTAGGCATCGATACTTTCCTCGAATATCTGGTTAATCTAGTCTCAAAGTGCACTCATTTAAAATGAACATATCTGTATTATAAAAAATGCTTTTGTGAAATAAAGAATGTTTTATTTCTCTTACTGCATGGTCAAAATTATCATCCCCAGAAATGCTAATTGAAAATAAAAATATTATAACTTTTTTTTAGTATAATATAGCAGTTAAATTTCAGTAAAAGTTCAGTTATTTCTGTTTCCTTTTAAGTACCATTCCTAAATAAAGGCTAGAACCTGCTGGTCATGGAATGTGTCTAAAGAGAATTTTTTACGTAGTACATAACTTAATGTGTGTACTCAATAAAGCCATTAGCATACCTACAGAGTGAATAAATCCCTGAGTCAGTCTCGTGGAAAACGGAGGGTGTGGTAAAAAAAAATACCTAGAGAATTTGACCTATTTTGCCAGACAATTTGGGAACTCCAGTGTTCTCTGCATTAATATAATATGAAGTTGTTGATCAAATAATCCCAAACACATATAATAAAGTCCTATGTCCTGACTCTCCTGGCTTGGTGGTTGAAACCAACTATGTCAAGACAAGAATGTAAATTGGAGAGAAAAAAGACTGAGGACAGAAAGATGGCAAATCCCTCTCAATTAGGGAAGATTGACTTTAGCGTTTAACTAAGAATTTAAAATTCTAATTAAAAATTAATAGGACATTTTAAGAGTTTTTTCCTCTTACCTGTAAAAACTAGTATTTTTCATGTTCTTTTGTACATTTTATATGATTCCTAAATATTTCACATGTTTCTAATGACATTTTGTGCTCTGAAAAAAAGGGGAGTAATGAAATGTTAATGATTATGAAACACTAATTATCCAAGTGGTTATAGTAAAAATCTGTGTTGCTTAATCTGATAAACTGATAAGGGCAATAAATGCGACTTTTCTAATTTTAAGTAGAGTTTTATAGAATAAAACAGGTTGTGAATTCAATTTCTTCTTAAGGACTTTTTTCTAGACATGTTTTCCTTAGTTTATATTTTATTTTCATAAACTTAACTCTGCAATCCAGCTAGAGTTGGAGGGGGATAAAGAAATATGTAACTCAAAGAACTGCAATGAGAGCACAAAGATTATAGGATATTTAAGCAGATGGGGGTAGAGGGGTACTCTCCTAGCTACAGAAAGAATGATTAATATAAGATCTCAGATTGGGATCTAAGCAGATCCTGTGTTTAAAATAGCTGTTGTAGAGCAGATAGAAAATATTTCTGTCAGTATACTGGCTCCGCAGTATGCATATTGAGAATGAATTTCACCACCAAGTAGAAAATAAAAATAGACGACCAAAAAAAAAAGTTACATTGCATATTTCCTGTTTCCTTGTAGAGTCTCAATCAGTGTTTCTCGGATTGAAGGAAGGAAGGAAGGAAGGAAGGAAGGAAGGAAGGAAGGAAGGAAGGAAGGAAGGAAGGAAGAAAAGATTGCCATTACCCTAACAGTTGGGGAGTTGATATTTTCATACTATCCAGAATAAATGTTGGCCTGTAGATATTGAAGAGAGAAGCTGAAGGAATGGGCCACTGTCCTTCTCCAACATTCTCTCTCTCTGCTTCTTCTCTACTCCCAAATAAAAAGAGAGCTGATGTAGATAGGCTAAGTTCAATTTGGGATCAACAGAACTATAGAGTGTTGACAGAAAAAGGCTTAAAGTTCAAGAGTTTTGGTCTTAGATATTTCCACCTCTCCATCTCTTTCTACCAAAAACTGATTTAAAGTTAGATTTCTTGTCTATGGCTATGCCACTCTGAACGTGCCCAGTCTCATCTGATCTTGGAAGCTAAGCAGGGTTGGGCCTGGTTAAATAAATAAATAAATAAAGTTAGATTTCTCAACAACATTTCTTAAATAACAGTTAATGAAATTGTGGGATACTATTTAGATCTTTCAATTCAATCAGTTGAAACTATCAGTTGCATGGATTTCTTCTGGTGTCAAAAATGAAATCTTGTAACAGCAACTCTTGCCTAAACCAAATTTTACCTTTTGAATGTACAAGGAAATACTTTAGACAGTGTAAATTAATGTCACACAAATTAAATGAGTAGCTTCTTTTAAATCTTTGGGGGGGTTCTAATTATACATTTTTTTCTTTTATCACATAGTTATTGTGAGAAATTTGGAAAATACAAAAAAATATCAAGATATAGAAATTATTTGTTAGATTTCCTCTCAGAGATGAGAAAGGCTGATGCTGCCAATATTCAAGCTCTTTTTCTTCCTCTTGAGAATACATTTCTCAAAACTTTGGGAAAAGAGATGAGGTCACATAATTGAGTTCTGGCCAGTGGTGCATGGACGGAAGTGATGTGTCTTGATGCTAGGCCATACCTCTGAAACCTCCTTTCTCCACCTGCCTAGTGAATGCATATCAGAACTTAGTTCTAGAAAGAGCCTCGTTCCTCAAATAATTGCATGGAGAAGAGTCCCCTTCCAGCCCTACACTGGACTGTGACATTACAAAAAAATAAACTTTTAATGTTAAGCCACAGAGATTGAAGTTTGTTTGTTACAGCAGGTAGCCAACCCTGACAAGTATAGATGATCACTAACATTTCAGCATTTTTTTTTTAGGTTTTTCTTTTTTTCTGTGTATACTGTATATTCAATATAGTTTTGGTCATACTGAAAGTGTGCTTTTGTATTCTGATTTTTTATTTAATTTTATATCATAAGAATCTTGTTTTATTATAAATGCTTCATAAATGTAACTTTTAATTACCACACAGTATTCTATTATGTGTGTATATTATAATTTATTTAACTAAAACATATTTTTGGATAACTAAGTTCCACCTAGTTTTTCACTATAACTATATGATGAACATGTTTATACATAAATCTGTGTACATGTACATTTTTATTTTCTTTAAATAAATTTTCAGAAATAGAATCACTGGGTTAAATATTGTAAATAATTTATGTATTAGTTTGAATATATATTAAAAAAACTGTTTTCTCCAAAATTTGCATTCCATCATAAGTGATATGGGAATGCTTACCTTACCATACTTTCATCAGTAACAAGAATTATTATAATGAGGAATTTTAACTAAAATTATGTTCTTAACATGGAAATAACATGCTCTTGACAATAGGGTTAACAGATCATAAGGAAAATAAGTTCCACCATATCTGCTGGATTCTATAGATTATCTACTTTTTAAGTAGGGGAGCTGCAAACTATATTTGCAAGTTACAGCAGATGAAGAGCAGAATCTTCAAAAATAGAAGACCACTTTAATAGTACAAAGCTGTTCAAAAGTTATTAGAATGAGGCTAACAGACTGGGAGAGAATGTTTAAATAAGGTACTGAAGAATAAATTGGGAGCCTGCCATTTAGATAGGAGGGCAAAGGACATTACAGATGGAGACGTATATATGCAAATACATGGAGGCATAAATGAATGGCCAAGTGTGGGAAAAAACATGACCATCTGTGTTTTCAGAACATGGGATGATGGGGCAGAAGCTAAGACTGAAAAAAGCTGTAGCTTGTGAAAGACTATGTGTGTCAGGCTAAGGAGGCTGGAATTTATTCTGCAACTAACAGAAAAGAAACATGTTCATAACTGAGTTGATTTTTCAAAAATCAAAATGACTGTATCATGTATAAGCCACTGTACAGACATTATTATATTTTATTCTGAAAAACAACTCCATAACGTAAGTTCTATAATTCACACTTACAAATGTGTCAAAATTGAGGTCATCATCAAGTCATTTACATAGAAGAGCTGAAATTTGAATTTAGGCCTTTCTGGCTTCAAGCCCATGAACTTTTCACTGTATAATGTTGCCTTCTATGCTATGACAATGTGGAGGATAAATTGAAAAGGAAACAGTAGGGGCAATGAGACACATTAGGGAGTTATTATATTGTTCAGAGAAGAGAAAAAAAAAACAAGACCAAAGGAAAGAGATTTTTAAGAAAAAGACTGGATATAACGTGGCACATCACTGATGGCCTTTTCAAGACACCTCCAATAAAAAGATGGAAGATAGGGGAAGAGTTGAGAGGTGCCAGCCAGATTGCAGTGGCTTGTAGAGTAAGTTGAAGGTAACATTATGGAAATGGTTTAAGAGTGTGGTTGAGACCTTGCTGTAATATTTTCCCCAAGCCTTTTATACCACTGCAATGAACACGTATCATAATTCTTTAAATTATAATAATCAAACAATTGATATTACCAGTATCTACAGTGTGATTGTAGACACATTTTCATTTGTCATCAAAACATACTGAAGGGGAAAACTTGTCTCATAATGTTAGAAATTGATTTTCAAGATTTTCAAAACCATAAAAAGTCTTAGCTTCAACAAGATGGTAACTGATTTCTCATGACATCTCTGAAAAATTGAACTAAAAAGTATGCCTATGTCATTCCATCTGCATCCAGACGCTGTAGTAATTTACTCCAAGTTAGAAATAAACCTTTTAAGAAAAAATACAGAGGAGATATCTGAGATTCAAGTCAACCAAGGTACAATTGAATGAGTTGTGTATGCTAGACTAATCTAAGTACACAGTTACTAATACTTTATGTTAACCTCTGTAGAGACTGTAAAAAGTCTCTGAAGAAAGACCCTAAGAAGTCCCCACATGTAGTGTTTGTACTGAATAAACTTCTCACTACCCTTACTGAGGATCAGATCTTTGTAAAAATTGGCCTTGTCTGCACCTGGTAATAGCTGATCATTAATGGCATGACTCGAGATGCCAAACAATTAATGATCTGGAAATAGCTTCAGTTATATAATTTAGAATTTCTTTAAATATTTGAATCTTCTAGCATTCTAGAGTTTTCTCTCTGACATCTTACAAATATTCTACATGTATGTATCTACATGTATTGTCAGGGTCTAGTCAGAACACAGAAATTACTCTAGGTGTTTCCAACAGGAGTTTAATATAGGACATTTGTTCCACTGATAATGGAAGATCTGAGAAGGCAAGCAGAGGATGGTGAGAAAACCAGAGATGAGCAGAAGTAGAAGCCACTACTACAAGAAGGAGGAAGGGAGAAGTCAGTTTTATGAAAGTTCTAAAGCCAAGGCCCAATGTGAAGTGGAACCATGGCGGATCACTCATTAGGAGTTGGAGCTACAGAGGAGACACATCTCTACCCTATTAGAGATGTTGCCCAGAGCAGAGAAAGAGAAGAAGAAATAACTTATGTTCTTCCTTCTTCCTGATCTGCTGTTTATCACCAGTGCCTCCTATTGGCCAAACCTATCCAAATGCCAGAGTGCAAGAGAACCTAGGAAATGGTGCTCCCTCCAACACAGAGAAGGGCAGGGAATGTATCTGAGAGTAAAACAGACAAATGGCTAGCAAAAAGGTGATAATACTTAAACAGTAGGTTAATCATGGGCTCAATAATAATGGCTGAATTCACAGAAAAACTCAGAAATATAAAAAGAATAATCTTAGCTTTACAGTTTCCCATAACTGCTGATAATGGTATAATACTAATGTCTTTCCGAAGAAGAGGAAAATGCTGATAATCTTATTTTTAAAAAGACATAGTGGGTATTCAAATAATGAGTGGGTATTCAAATAACTGCCCAGAACCAAAAATAATGAGGGAAGTTTTGGAACGAGAACTTTCACCGGTACCTTCTTAGATTACTCCATCCCTGATATTGGCATTTAGCCAACTGAATAAGACTGTGCAATACCAGACCTTATCTAAAGCTAAGCAAGGCTAAATTTTTCTGGGGCTTCACTCTTTTATTGTATTTCTTTTTCAGAAGTCTACCATTGCAAGGTCACTTCATAACTTATTGGAAATATTATTCTATTGAGCAGATTTCAGCAAAATGTTACTTTCTGGGATGTTATATCATCATTCACTTCCCAGTCAGAATCAGTTTCTTCTATTTAGAATAAACCACAATTTCCTACCAATTATTCTTCAGCTTATGGTGAGGGAGCTCTACATAGAAAAAAAAGAAATGGTGGTAGCCGGCTTGGAGAAGTGCTTCAAAGAATAACATCTACATCATGAGTTCTTTCTAAAGCCCAAAATCTCCCAACTACTCAATATTCACCAATACAATGTAAACCTCATTTGAAATTCTTATTATAGGATTTTGTGATTAATTATCTTTATCACTATCTATGCATCATGGAAGCCACATACTTGAAGGTCATGATATGTTCTCTACTTACCTAAATTTTAATGAAAAGAATAGTATGTAATCTTGATATCCAGAGCTGACTGTCACAGAAGATCCCTGAAGAGATTGCGACCCTTTTAGAGAAAGTGTTGATGTTAAAAAATGTGCTTCAAGCATATCTTCTGCCTGAACAAGTTGTGTGATTAACTGCCCAGAACCAAAAAGTACTTTATAATGATGAAAAAGGAGAAACTTGAGTAATTTAAGACACTCAGTGGTTCAGTCACAAAATAATAGTAACAGTTAACATTTACTGAGCACTTAACTGCCTATCAAGCACTATTGTACACACTGTACATCTATTAGCTCTTTTAAACTTTACAACAACTCTATCATTTTCATTTTAAAAATGAGAGGAGTGAGGCAATGAAAGATTAATTTTCTAATGCCAGAAATTAGAACTTGCCCTAAGATTGCACAACCAGTCTCAGAGACAGAATTGGAAGCCAGGCAGATCGGCACCAGAGTCCATTCTCCTAAATACTCTACTCTCTGTCTTTTTCTTCTAGATGGTTATTGCATTACCTTAGCCACCTTATCATGGCACTTACAGAGAATATTTGCATAAAAGTTTTGGCTTGGTTCACCTGGTGAACTGCGATTGATTTAGAAGTTACAATGGTAGATTACATTGCTGCATATAATCCCCTTCTATTCTATAAGGATTGTTTGCTCAATAGTCCATATGAATTTCTCAGGACCACATCAAGGTAGGAACTATGTTATCAATATAGAATCCTTAAAATCTCTGGAAATAAGTTTTCAGCCACACCAGCTACTTGCTATAGATTGCCGCAAACAATTTACCTTAGTCAAATTTAAGGTTTTTGTGAACTGGAATTGTATTTAAGCTGCCAAAATTGGAGAAAGTCAGGATGAAATCCTTCAGTTAACCTCTAAGTTAACCTCTAAGTTAACTGAAGGATTTATCTGAGGAGCTGGCCAATATATGTCAAGATTTCTCCATCTCATTCTGTGACTCTTGGGTCAACCACAAGAGCCATCCTACTGAATTACAAGTGGAGAAATAACTCTAAACTTCCCACAACATATGCTTCCAGCCTGCCTACCTGAGGACTTGCACAATAAATAAGAACGTAACTTATTTACTGCTGTGCATATTCACTGTCTGTGCATATTGCTTACTCGTCTGCACCCTAAAAATTACTTTTGTTAGAATTACAGAGATAGAGCAAGGTAGGATCTGGATCATTCATTCTTCAGAATAGGTATACAGGGGTGGCATCATCATGTTGCCAGCTATGAAAGTGCTCCTCTAAGATCAGAACTAATAGAAGCATTTTACTACAAGCCATTTTTTTTTTCTAGTTTTGAGGACTCACAAAAACCTTAGAGCAGTAACTGTCTGGCCACCTCTTATTCCAAAGTGGTCTCATTTGTTTCTCTTCTCAAGGCAATCAAAAAGGGGAATTCTATACTCAATAAAAGGGGTGGTATACTAAGTATACAAGGGATTGCTATGGTTTAAAATTAGTTTTTCAGATGCAATAAAACTCAAATTATATGAGCAATGTAATTTTTACAGTGTCACTGTAGTATCTTGTTGAAGGCTGTTCTAGTTATCTTTGGCTACATATTAAATTACTCCAAAATTTAGACAATGACAATATTTATTTTGCTCAGAAATCTGTATGTAGTTTAAGCAGAACTTAATGAGGACAGCTTATCTCTATTCCATTTGACCTCAGCCAGAGTGGCTCAGAGGCTAGAGACTAGAATCATCTAAAGACTGATTCAATTACATAAATAGTGGTTGATGCCAGCTGTCAGCCTAGCTATTATAAGGGGCTTTTAGCAGAACACCTAAATGTGGTCCATTCATGTGATCTGAACTTCCTAATGACATGGTTGCTGATTCTAGAAGGAAAAGTGCCCTGAGCAAGAAGAGAGAGCCAGGCAGAAGTTGAATTTCCTCCTATATCCTAGCCTTGGAAGTCATGGAATGTCACACCTATCACATTCTATTGGTTGAAGCAGTTAGAAAGATCTACCCAGGTTCGAAGAGAGAAAACAGACCTGCCCCTGGATGGAGGCATGTCAATGCAACAGTGTAAGAAGAGCATGGGATAGGATATATGTTGGTGTAGCAATCTATGGAAAATACAATCAGTCACAAAATCCTACTGTTTCTTTCCACATTTTTTTCCTCAGTCCAAAGAGAGCAATGCCACTCTCAAGGAACTTGTCTTATAGACTCTGTTTCTTTGAGGCTGCCCATGCAAGTTTTTTTTTTTTCACTCCTTTTTGGATGCCTAGAGAAGATTAAGTATTTTTCTCTTGCTCTAAGAATGGCAAAATTCCATATAAAGTACATGAAAGACTGCACATGTGAATGGAAAAGTCATGTGTATTATAGCCAGTATCTTTTACATGTCCACCATCTTTAGAACAATTTTTGTAATAAACTAAGTTGAAAATATAAAAGAAATATGGGCTAAATTTAATATTTATGATTGGTATTATAATATTGTGTAAATTATATTACAAAACACTATTGATGGAAACCTATTGCTTTCTTGTTTGAAGTTACTGGTATTAGTATTTTTCTCAAAGTCTTGGGATGTTATAAAATTAAATTAATAGGTATAATGTGTTTGCAGTGCTAAAGAAAATAAAATAACAAAATAACTATGCAACCAGAGGATAATCATTTTATCTTTGAATTTGTAGAGAACAAATCACGGATTCAACCGTAGTCACATTTGTCGGCAATCCACATGATTGAGATGATTTAGTGAGACTCAGTGAATTGACAGTATATTTCCAAAGAGGACAAGAGCTGTAACAATATTTCATTTGTGTATTCATTTGTGTTCATTTGTAAACATTTTGCTTTGGTCTAGATTTTTCTAATTGTGCTATATCATATTCTATCAAATATTCTGAATTAAGGAGGCAAAATCATGGAATATCTTTAAAAGATCAGATTTCTGTAACTAACACTGTGGTAAATAGAGCTGAAGATATTCACTGCCCTACCTTTAATTCAGAAAATATTACTTAGTGGAAGAAAAGATTTTTGTTAAAGAAGGGAGGTTGTTGATTCTAAGATCTAATCAGTGTCTTAAAAAATGAAGAAAGGCAAAAACATCTTGGGTTTAGGGGCAAAATTCTGCATAACTTCTGACAATAGTAAAATTCTATCATTTATTTTTAAGTTGGTAATTTTATAAAAGAAGAAAGAAAAAGCAAGAAGGAAAACTATGCATTTTGGGGGGGGAGGGGAAATACTAAAACAGTGACATTTTAAAGGAGACATGCTCTGAACATTTATTTGTTGTTTATAAGAACCAAAGGGGTTTCTTTTGTTTTTGTCTTTGTAGTGTCTGTACTTTAAAAAATTCCCCTAGTAACTGAATTTTAAAGACTATTGCTCAAACCTGGTAGATTTGAGGCAAATTATTTATTAAAGTGTTGTTAAAAAAACAACAACAACAACAAATGAACAGAACTTGAATAAAGTCATCTTTAAAATTAGAAACTATGAATTGAAATGGTTGGAAATTTTTAAGAAATTACTTTCAGCAAAGCCAAAATTGTTAGTGAGTCAAGATAATTTTCTCAAATAAGTGTCTGAATTTGCAGGAAGGGGTGAAAGAATAAACATTTGAGGGGCCCAATTATTACAAGTTAATGCAAAATAAATAGCACAACTGGAATAACCATTACCCACCTACATACTTGCACATATTAGTAATAACACTTCTTTCAGTACAAACGTATAAGTCACTTTTATTCTTTTGCACTATACTTGGTATATGGAGAAGCATCAAGATGAGAAGAAGGAAAAAGAGACTGGAGGCCACAATATAATAATTTTAGAACTCTGTCATGTCTTAAATATTATTTTAATCCCATATATCTTTTTTTTTTTCTTCCTGAGATTGAATCAGTCTTTCAGGAAATCTTTCCACCTATGGCAATAGTGCTTAGGTAAACCAAGAGAAGAAAGTTTTTTCCTTTCATGAAGAAAGGAAAAAAAAGAAGATAGAGAAGAAGGAAGGATATAGGAGAATCAACAGTGAGATGAAGGAAGGTCAAAAAGAAAGAAAATAGAGTGAATTAGGAGAAAAAGAAACAAAAAAAAGGAAAAAGAAACAAGAAACGAGGATACTTTAAGCCAGGCATTGGTAAACTGTGGCTCACAGATCAAATTCAGCCTGTTGCTTATTTTTGTCCAGCCCCAGATAAAAATGATTTTTTAACTTTTAAATGGTTGGAAAATATTATAAGAAGAGCAATATTTTGTGACACGTAAAAATTGTATGTCCATAAATAAAGTTTCATTGCTCATATAAAAATCTGTGTCCATAAATAAAGTTTTATTGGAACACTTCCATGTCCATTTGTTACATATTGTTTATGGTTGCTTTGTGCTACAAGAGCAGAGTAGTTGTGACAGAGATCATCTGGCCTTCAAGAAACCAAAATGTTTATTATCTGGACCTTACAGAAAAAATTTGCCAATCCTTGGAGTAATCTATAAATACTTATTAAATATCAGCTATTTGCTCAGCACTACGCTCTATGAAGGAAAGAGAAAATAATGAAGATGTGGTTCCTGTCCTTGGACTTACAATCTAGTCGAGGAGGGGAAAACTCATAATAGCTGTTTTTCATCATTGATTGCTAAGAACTGAGAAAATGGCATTAATGTATGGCTTATTTCTTTCTTGTTCTTGCTAAACTTGGTACCTTGCAAGCAGTCATAATATTAGAATTCAGGCATTCAGAGTACAATTACATCATTAAAATTCCTATATATATCCGTAATCTCTAGTTTAAGGTTATCATCTAATTTTCAACAAACATGTATACTACCACAAAATGTGTGTTCACTGTCCATAGTAGGATTAAAAAAAGAAAGAAAGAAAAAGAAAAGAAAAATTAAATACATACATACATACATACATACATACATACATACATACATAAACAAATAAATAAATAAATGAAATACTACAAAGTCTTAATCTTGAATGGAAAATCCAGTTTCAAAACAATTCCTAAAAGAGAAGAAGGCTTTGGCAGAAGATGAATATAAACGTCTGAGGATCAAATGTGACCTTTTACGTCAGGTTGCAGCTTCAAAGGCTGCGTACAATATGGGCTACTCTTACTGGGGCTAATACAGAAGTAAAGTTCCCTAATGCTTTCGACAAATTTTTTCCTCACTCCAAATGAAGCTTGCCTCCTTCCCATTGTCACGAGCACCCCACCTAGCTTGGAGGGACAGGAAAGCAGAGCGAGTACTCCCCGTCAGTGTTTTCTTTAAAAGTGGTAATTTTTCAACACTTTTTAAGACTATACTGTCCAATATGCATGTCACTAACCACGTGTGGTTACTGAGCACTTGCACGGGGCTAGTTCACACTGAGATGTGCTGTGATTATGATGTATACATTCCATGTCGAAGACTTACTATGAAATAAAAAATGCAAAATCTCTACTTAATATTTTCTCTTGATCTTGATTAAATGATGAAACAATATTTTGGATATATTGGGTTGGACAAAATATTTTATTAAAATTAATTTTATTTCTTTCATTTTGCTTTTTAAAATGTAAATACTACAGAATTTTAATTACTTACGTGGTTTGCATTATCGTTCAATAGGACAGAGCTACTTTAGCACGTTGATTTAACAGTTGTTAGGTCTGTGTTGAAGAAGCAGCTGTATGGCTCATTCTCTCACTTGCTTCAAGTCTTTGCTCAAATATCACCTACTCAATGAGGTCACTGAATGCAAATTACAGCCTCTTAACCCAGTTCTATTTCTTTTCAGTTAACATTCACCATCATTTAGCTCACTACACAGCTTAATTATTATATTTATTGTTTATGATCTTTCTCCATGCCCCACCCACCATAAGGCAGAACAATTGTATCACTTTTCCTCACTGATGCATCCATCCCTAGCACATTGAACAATGTCTGTAGGCAATTTTTTAAAAATCTGAATAAATGCATGGTAAGTGTTAAAAAGAAAAATTGCAAAATATTCCTTTGACATGTCAATGGTCAGTATTTAAGGCCTTTAGGTAAGATTATCAAAGTGCTTCTTTTAAGCTTATTACCTGCGGACTGCCCTCTAACGCATACCCAGCTCTATTCCTCAGGCCTCCACACTTGATGTTGAGACCTAACTACTCTTTAAGTCCTGCTTCTAGGCCAGCTGAGAGATTTAGGGTTTTGGGTACTAGAGATCAAATAGTGACACTGGAGAAATATTTCCGAGCTTCCTCCATCCAAATGAATTGATATGCAGTCTCTTAATAAAAATCGTTCTGCGATATAATGACAAAATAAGATTTGTTCATTAGTCTGTGGGTTTGAATAGGACAGCACTGCCAGCCAAGGCTTTTAAGAAATGGTACATAAAACACATCTGGGTGTTGAATTAATGGCATTAAATACATAATAATGCAAGCTATCAAAAATTTGGCTATAGGTATTAACTTTTCATGTCAGAGGAATAAAAATAAATATGGCTCTAAAAATGATCCATTTCACTAACAGATTTTGACTCTGTACAAAGCACATCAAATTCCATACTCTTTTCAGATTTCTGCTTAAGTTTTGATATATTAAATTATGCCCAAACCATATACACATGGAGATTACCAAAGTCCAGAAAAAAAATTATTATAGTATTTCTCATTCTTTATATTAAAATTGTTCCTATCTATTCCACTTTTCTTTTCTCCATTTTTTTCTCCAAGAGAAATGGTCTCATTTTGACATGGTCCTTACATTGTAACTACCACTCAGCCTCTCAATGCCAACTTAACCTCCAGGTAGAACCTACAGCTCCTGTTATATGACCTAAGAATTGCACTTATTGCTTCATAATATTTCCCCAATAGAATTTGCTGCCACTGTGGGATATAGTCTCACCATTAGAGAGTTATTCCTTCGTCTATGTTAACCTGAGATAAGATATTTTTATCTTTAGAAGATTCTATTTAAAGTCAGTACCACATGGAATGCTACATATGATTAAGGCACTATTAGAAATTTATACCTGAGAATAGATTAGTGTATCAAATTATTTTCCCAATTAATCTGAGAGAATGAGTCATAGGAGATGAAAATTCATGAGTGCTATGTATGTTTAGAATATTGAACTTAATCCAAAGTAGAGAGGATTCTTTGGAAAATGAACATAAAATATTTTAATCAGTCATGAGAAACTAGAGGCCAGAAGAAGGGAGAGAGATCAGGATGATCAAATGGAGATGGGAAGTAGGAAGAGTCTGTGCAAAAATTTCCTTTAGCGCTCCTTGGTTCCTTTATTCTCTCTCACTCATCATTCATATTGGTCAGAATGTCTCTTTTTGTTTAAAAGTGCTGCCTTACCCAAGGACCTGGCAAAACAACAACCAAAAAGACAAAACAAAATAAAATGAAACAAAACCAAAAAACTAATATCTACTTATATTAGAAAATTTGAGAGTTTAATTAAAACCACTTTTACAAAGGTGTGCACAAGATTTAAGAGAAGTAAAAAGGCATGAAATAGGACCTTGGGACTAGCAAAAGAAAAGAACTGTTACCTCCTCAGGTCTGAAAAACCCAGAGGGAGGGAGAGAGTTTTAGAACCCAGGTAGAAAACTGCATGGAGAGATTTTCTGACAGGAACTGTGGCCTTTGGTAGAGGCACAAAGCCAACCCTTGGCAACCTGACAGACAGAAAGGTGGGAGAATACCCTGACTTGACAGTCCTCCCAGCCTCTAACTTCCTGGTGGGGCCTCCGTTGGCCAGAACCAACCCTTACCAGGAAATCCTGTTAACAGCAAGGAAGCCTGACCTATTTTCAACAAGAGAAGGAATCTATTTCTGCTGCCTTTTAACAGAATATTGTATTTTTAATAAACTATTCTTCAGCTCAAAGTGAGTTAATGCTCTCCTCATCTTCTCTATTAGATAAGGCTTCAGACCAAGAGAGGATTTGTGCAGGCGCATTAAAAATAATGCATCGTATTGGAGACAATAGAATACAAATGTAAAATGCCCCTAACTTATAACAGATTTTTATTAGTTGTTACAACTGTATTCAATCAACTGTACCCAAGCAACTGAACTAAACTATTCCTAAGCAAAAGCCAAAAAACTGACAGGCCCATGAAAAAATTGTTTTGGATGCTGGAAACATTTGCCTTGGTATCAGACTCTTAAGTTACTTGAAAATTTTATACTCTGGGTCAGACAGACCGACAGACAGACATACAGACACACAGACACACGTGCATAACGAGCAAGCTATACAGTTCATAATTAAGTGAAAAAAAAAGGAGCGAATACCATTGTCCGGGTAAGACAGATGAATAATTGGGATGTCAGCTCTATGCCAACAACCTACAAGTGATAAAGTACTAAAATGAGGTTCTAAGTTAAGTGGAAGATAATACGTATTTGTGAGGTCATGGTTTCTATAACCACTAACAGAGGTCCTAAATTTAAATCTGTGTCTGCGTAGGAAAGAATCACTGTTTCAAAGTTCCCAGTCTGAGGTTCACTACTTTTCCAGTTACAATGCCAACATTTTCCATACAACAAATGAATAAATTAGTTAAAAGTTCTCTGGAAATAGTGTTGTTTTGGGTTTGGGGATTATGTTTGTTTATTTTTAGGCCTCCATCTATTTTAAAAAATACTTTTTCTCTTAACCAATAAATGTGAAATGATAAGAACAAAATCTAGTCAATGATAGATGATGAGAATGCTTTTCTTAAAGTCTTTGCTTTCATTCCTGGGGTCAGGAAAAGAAAGTGACTGTACAGTGAGATCAGCCCTTCAACTGCATCTGCTCTCTTTGAAGTCAACATTGAAGGCACCAGAGGCTTTGGAGCTGTTATAATTTGAGCACTAGTATTCTAACAATTTAGTGTGTGTTTTGAGCACTGGTATTCTAATAATCTAATATAGGAGATAATAAGATAATCTCTATGTTTGCTTGATTTAATAATAGCAAAGCAAAGATAGAAACTTTTTAATCCACTCAATAGTTATTGCTTCCAATATTCTAATAGTTACTGTTTTCGAAGCCGATATTTGCACTAAAGAAGGTAAAAAAATTAACTTTCAAAAAATTTAATGACTTAGGAATTGCAGATTACTAATTTTTCTACCACAGATTACCATTTTTACCTAAGATAGTATTCCTTCTATATACACAAGGATGAGCATGAGTTGTTATAACTGGTATATATTCCAGTTGTAAATGCTCATGAAATTCATGAAATGCCAGTTATTACATATTAAGAATATTATGTTTATTTTATATCAAACAACAAAACCACATACCATCATAAATAGAATCTAAATACAATGTTTATGGAAGATGAGAAATACAGCCCTCTTCATATCTCCTCCTACTCCATACCACATTTTATAGAAATGACCTATAATTATGATCTATGATTACTTTTATATTATTTTTATTTTTCAGAATAACTTTTTTTACATTTACACTAGGTTTTGTAAGTATATTAACAATTATTTAAACAATAAATCTATTTTCTGGTCTCGATATCACCCAGAATATTTTTAATTCTAATTTTCCCCCTTTTTAAAATTTTCTTTTATTTCTTTATGTTGATTTCTTTCTTTTTAATTGAGATATAATTGACATATTACATTATGTACAACCTTCTTGGTATGACACATTTATAAACTGCAATATGATTACTATAGTGGCATTAGCTAACACCTTAATCGTGATCCATAATTACATTTCTCTTTTGTGTTGGGAACATATTAGATGTAGTCTTTTAGTAACTTTGAAGTTCATAACGCAGCATTGTCGACTATAATCACAGTGGTGTGCGTTAAGATTCATTTCTCGATTGGATGGAGAAATATAGGAAGGTTACCTGGGTGGTATACAGAGGAGGTGCCCAGGTGTAGGGAGCTCAAAAAGGTTCCTGGCTGAGAGAATTCCTAAATTATCTTCCAATTCACTGGATTTCGTTTCTGTCATTTAAATCTGCTACTCACAGCTTCTATCATCATCACGTTTTACCTCTAAGAAATGTTTCCTGACTTTACACCCTCATAGAAATCAAATGTTCTCACAATTTTTAATAATAAAATGAATTACATAGTCTTTAAAGTTTTCTTTTGTTTCTTGCATTGTTTATTTTATAGGAGATATTGTCAGAGATTGTATAAATTTATGCACAAGTCTTTCAGAGTCAGGAGAGGGTGGCAGGTAAAACTTAGATTTTTTGTTGTTGTTGCTTTATTTAGTTGTTTCAGAGGACCAAACATCAAATGCACAGCATTCAAAGTCATCATGCTTGAGCTGAAGTCTCTTGGTAATATGGCAGCCCAGTATTGCCCCATTCTGATAGGCAACACGGTTCTTATTGGACTTAGCTATGACAGAGTCTTCTTTCTGATTTGAATGTGTGTGGTATGATAAAAAATAAATATTTGGGTTTTGTCCCTAGTTCCTGGCAAACTGCTCCTAAAACCCTTGGAATCTCCAGTGATAAATGTTTTTTTTAATATGCTAATGAGATGACTGGTGGCTAAGGCCCCTAGATACCTCCAAGTTGTCAGAAAGGCCAAGGACTTTGATTAGAGTGTTGGAACTTTCAACCTCACCCTCTGACCGCTGGGGAAGGGGAGAGGGGCTGTAGGTTGAATTAAATCACTAAACGGCCAATAATTTAATCAATTGTACTCATGTAATGAAACTTCCATTAAAAACCCTAAACAATGGGTTTCAGGGGCTTTTAAGCTGTCAAACACATCTATGTTCCAGGAGGGTGGCACACATCTCACTCCACAGGAACAGAAGATCCTTCTAAACTTCACCTTAGGATGCTATGTACCTCTCCTGTTGATTGTTCATTTATATCCTTTGTAATAAACTGGTAAATGTAAATTGTTTCTCTGAGTTTTGTGAGATATTCTAGCAACTTATCAAACCTAAAGGGGAGGGGATGTGGGAAACTCCAATTCTATAGCCAAGTCAGACAAAAGTGGGTAAGCTGGGGACTTAATACTTGTGACTGACATCTGAAGTGATGTCTTGTGGATCTGAGCCTTCAAACCTGTAGAGTCTAGCACTAACTCCAGTGAGTTAGCCTCAGAATTGAATTGTAGAACACCAAGCTGGTGTCAGAACTGGTTGGGAGGAAAAAACAAGCTAACAAGGTACCAACTCAGAAAACTGCAGGATTAGAATGAAAGCCATTTTCCATTGCTCTGTGTGTCATAAGTGCACTCATCTTTGTGGTCTCAGCTCAATTGACACATGCATTTCTTTAAGCACATCAATGCTTACTTTTATCTCCAGCTCCTGACCCTGAGGACTTGGGAAGGCCAATTACCTCCACACAATTTAACAAAATAAACAGGGTAGGAGAAAGTTACTTATCTAAAAGGAATAACAAATCAAAATATCATAAAGATTTAAGTATTTACAATGTTTAAGTGCAGTCCAGTTACTCTATTTAAGTCCATCTTATCATTCCAAATCCTTTAGTTGTATTCTACATATTCTACCTTTAAAGTTTTATAGCTTATCTCTATGAATAATGATAATTTTGTCTTAACAGAAATACCTTTATTGTTTCATTGTTTTATGTAACCGTGGGCGTTTGTTTACTATAAACATTATCATGTTTAGGAACTTCTAGTCTCAAGTTAAAGAGTTGAGTTTTTTTGCTTTATTTGTTTTTAATGACCTGGACATTAGGTGGCATCGAATGTATTTTCAAACTCTATTGTCACCTCAATGTCAAATAGTTTTATCTTTTTTGATCTGCTGATCAAAAATTTTATTAACAAACTTGTTAGTATTGAATGTTTGAATTTTTAGAATAAACTCTACTTGGCTATGGCATTTTTTTAAAACAATAAAACAAAAAAAAAATAACAACAATTAAAAAAATTTTGCAACAAAAACAAAAAAAAAAATGAATCAAGGGTGAATTTTTTAAGGTCTTTTTCTAGACTTTGACATACAGATATATGTTCACTAAAATGAATCAGTATACTTTTCATCTTTTGCTACATTATAGACTATTTTTAAAAAATGGAAATTACCCATCTCTTTGTTAAGAACCCACTCGTATAATTTTCTCAGTCCAACATTTTTTTAGAAGTAAGCTTTCTAAGAAACATTATTTATTTTTTATAATTATACAACAAAAACACATTTACTTATGCTTATATTGTCAAAAATTTAAAAAATACAGATTACCAAAAAGAAGATAATAAAATAATCTTAATATCACATTTTAGAGTGTATGTTAACTTTTTGCCTATTAATTATTTTGATCTATAATTTTCCAATATTTATCTTCTTGAATCATTGACAACGCTCACTCTCATCTCTCCATCCACACACATAAGCACGATGCATTTATTTTACTGTTTTGTTACTGATTTGTCTGCAACTTTTTTTTAACTTAGCAGTATATTGTGACAATCTTTCCATGCCAACAAAAGTTTCTAATAATATTCTTTTTAATAGCTATAATTTTTTATGTTAATGGGGCATTGTAATTGATTTAATAAATCATGGAGGATGAGGTTTTAGAGCTTTTAACCTTATCTTTTATAATCAGTCTCATAAAAAACAACTTTTCTCAGCATGACCCCTTCTTTTGATAATGGTGCAATGTCACATATCTACCCTGTGATGTATCTGTTTACCTGTCTTTACAAAAAACAGGTAGAGGTTTGTTCATTGTCATAGGTTAAAATGCTTTCATGAGAAATTGAAAGTGTACCTATTCAAATCATTAACTAACAACAACAACAAAAACAGGAAATTTTACACTGCTCTCTCAAATTGCTGGCCCATTAGCTTGGGGACTAGGAAGAGAACTCAAGCCAAAAGTTGTTATACCTGAGAGCTCCCGTCGGTTTGGGAGACTTTTTTCCTCCTTCGTCGTGGCAGCCAGCTGGCTGAAGCAGCATTTCCCTTTTCTAACTGGCACAACTGCCCTCATTAGGAGCCAGCTAAGGGAGGCTTGGCTCTTTGCCTAGGATCCGCCATCTACATCAAGTGTGAAATGCAATAACTTAAGAGTCATAGCAGGAATCGTGCTTTGTGTAGGCTATGGCCACTGTCACAAGTATTTATATTTCAAAGACCTTCCAACGCCCCACCCCTTCGCCCCCACTCCCCTTCCTACAGCTCCTACCTTTTGGAGCTAGGAGGTACAAGTGGGGTTCTTCCACCTACTTGTATGTTTGTCTTCTTATGCAGTAAACCAACCCCTGGTTGTTTGGCTCATCATGCAATCCTATCTATCTGTATATAATCTCTCATGAATTCCATTAGCCTCAGCAATGATATAGAATTTCTTCTGCATTTTCACAAGAATTTGGGGAAAAGGAGGACCCAAACATATGTTGTCAAATCACCATCTTGAAGCAGAAGCATTGCATTTTATTTTCCAGTGGAAAAGGTTTAAATAATATGCTTTACAAACCGAAAAATTCTTCTCTGAAAAATAAAAATTTTCTACTAAGAAGGTATGTCCTTTAGTTTTCGGTCACAATTTTCCTTCTTACCAGTTGGAATTCATTATACACCAACAAGTTCTGACACTTGGTTTCCTAAAAAGCAGGGTGGAAGATATTCACCAGAGTGAAAGCTCAAGGTGATAAGAGACTCTGTACCTCTAGCACTCCTCGTAAAATAGGAGCATTTAATAAATATTCTTAAATTAATGGAAGAAATAGCTGTGCAGACAACTGCTTCTTTATCACTGGGGAGCGTGCAGACTTGACAACACCAAGAAATCTCGGAGCAGCAGGACCACACATAGTGCAGAGTATGTCCTTTCCCAAGGTGAGAGGAAAACTAATATTCTTCAATTGCATGGGCAGGAAGTGGGATACCATAAACTCAACACAGGTCTTGGGGTCATTAGGATAAAATATATCATGGCAGATTTCATAAAAACCAGGACATAGCACATTTTGTCATTTCCCTCTACCCCAAATGCAGAAAAGCCTATGTAATGTAGGGAAGGAAAAAGCGGGGAAAGGAACTGTTCAAAGATGATTTACCTCCTCTAAAGCTATGAGAAACATATTTGGAATTCTCACTAGAAGACTTGACGTCTTTAGATTTGAAGCTGTATGAGTTCAGGAAATTGATATTTGGCCAGGAATTTAAAGATTGTTTTCTTTATTAGGTAAGAACATAATTTCTGAATTTACTAATGCTTTTGGAACATGAATCTCTTTTTAAAAATCTAAAATGTGAAAAACATTTTTTTTCTATTTCAAAACATTTAAAATATGGGGGAACTTTGTAAATGAAACTGCTAATATTCATCTCAAGTAAGTGTAAATAAATCAATAATAGAGTATGTATTGCCTAATATTTTACATTTGAAAGAGCCGAAAATGTAGAAAGAAATTTTTTAATACAAGGAAGAAAATATCATTCTTACTAAGAAGCTTTTTTTAGCCTGTGTCAAAAAAAGCAACAAGAATGATAGGATGTAATATGATTTTTAAAGACAAACAATCCTTCCATTTGGCAAATAATTATTGAGGGTCCAGTATATGAAGGTACTGTTCTAGATGTTAGAGATCAATAACAAACAAAAAATTCCCTCTCTTCATGGAGGAACATTCTACTGGGTGGAGACAGAAAGTAAACACAGTAAATGAGTACAATATTTAGTATGTGTATGATGATAAGTATCATGGAGAAAACTGAATAGTTGAGGGGGATGGAAAGTACAGAGTAGGGGGTTGTATTAGTTTCCTGTTGTTGCTATAAATTACCAGGTGGCTTAAAATAACACAAATTTATTATCTCACAATTCTGGAGGTCAAAAGTCCAAAATGGGCTTCACCAGGCTAAAGCCAGGGTGTTGGCAGAATTCTGTTCCTTCTAGGGGAGAATCTGTTTCCTTTCCTTTTCCAGCATCTAGAGGTCACCTACATTCCTTGGCTCGTGGCCTTCTTCCAGAAATCACATCACTCCCACCTCTGCTTCTGTCATTTACCCTCCTCTGAGTTTTTACCCTTCTGCATTCCTCTTATAAAAACCTTTGTGATTACATTGGGCCCACCCACACAACTTAAGATAACCTCTCCATTATAAAATTCTTAATAAGAGTGGATTCCAGGTAGCCAGCATTGACCGACCTTCATTTGGTGAGACAAAACCCAAGATTTTCATCTGTTCCTCTTTCTTCAGCCTCTTCCAAGTCTCTGCAATGCTCTCGGCAACACTAAGGACTCAGTTCTGGTACATAATTTTGCTGGAGATGACTGCTTTAATGGTTTGGGTATATTATCTTGCTTCTTAAAAGTGATGGATGTGAGGCTAATGCTATGGAAATTTTGTGTGCCTGTTAACTCTTTGAGTTCTTTAGAAAGTGTGAGATTTGACATTAAGCTAATACAACTTTTGAGTTCCTAAAAGAATCATATCCTTTCCTAAAAAATATAGACTGCACATGCTCAAAGAACTTCACCTTCTCCCAAGGTATCCAGAGCCCCACACACCAAGACAATAAGCTAAATAATGAATTGGGGAAAATAGCTTTTGAGTTTTAATTCTAATGTAAGAATTTCGACCTTTGGCCTTTTAGCTCACAAGGGTCTATGAGCTTTCTGGGTACCTAATCTACTCTGATCACTGGAAGTCCCAGAGGGATTCTCAATAAGAGGGATGGTTGGTATTGGAGGTGGTCCCATAAAGAAGGAAGCAGAACTGTCCCTGGAGGAAGGCAGCCATACTCCTGGCTGCCTATGAGTTTAATGGTTGATTCAATGGGTTAAGAAAACCAAGAGTCAAGAAATAGTAGGCAGGAACTTTCTCCACATCCGTGACAGCCGTAATGGTCCTGGCCTTTCATTCCCTCACCTCTTGCCCCCACTTCTCAGAGGCAGAGTGACTTACCTCATTGATAACTTGGAAAAGAATAAATACATCCACTGAGCCAGCCAGCTCACAGAGGCCCCTCTGGGAAGCCCAGGCCACTGCAGCATTGCCCAGACCCGGGACTAGGTAGAAAAATCAGCTCAATTCTGTGGTCCATGTTAGGAAATCCATCTGGCTCTAATGTCATCTGACATCTAATGCCAACTGACAGCCTTTGTAGGTAATAAAGGCGATATTTGAGCCCCTTATTATTTATCTTGTTTCTCAATTGGTTCAGCATCTAGGCATGAGAGAATGATGTTGTTTACTGAACCCTTCAAAGATTCCAGTAATCGGAAAGAGGCGTTCTTTCTGCTAGAGTTCCTAAATTAGTAGAATACAAATCTAGAGCTGCTGGTAGACATCTTATTACTGTATTTGGGTGGTAGTGGGAGTTCTCCCTGAAAACAAGCCAGTGCAGGGAAGGCAGAGCCAGGAGTATTGGAAAGAGACCGAGTCCCGGTGACAGATATTAAGCATCTGTATCTAGCTGTGTCTGATGCCTGTGAGCGTTTCAGTTATGGAAGCCAACACATTCCCTTTTTTGCTCAGGCCAGTTAGTTAGATTTTGGACCCCTGCATTGAAAGAGACCTGACCAATATTGTTTAGAGATGAGCTGTTTCTCTTTAATCTCAGTCACGAAAACATCTGCTTTTTAATTTGTTTCTGAATTGGATAAAAATGTAAATTTAAAAGTTGCAAACCATTAGCATGAGCTTGAGACCTAACCCACAGACAGAATTAGTAGTTACTTGCAGCCTTATTCCCTTGCAGGGGACTGGTGGACAGGTGTGGCTGAGGAATAAATTGTTACTTTATGAAATAACAATAGGCCTGCTTGGTGGGTAAATACATTATGATATATTTTGTTTTGGGAGAGGTGTGCTTTTTTTTTATTTTTGAGCTTTTAGAGCAAGCTAATTTTCTTCACACTTGAATACATATTTGATTTAAAAATCTCTTGTGATAATAACTAATAACTTTAGTAGCTCATATTTGAAACTTTAGAAAGAGTGGCACTTCTAATTCGGGGGATGTTAATAGGAACTGAAAGAAATGTGATCTAAAAATTAGATATGCTTCCTTACCTAACGTGTCAGAGGAAAAGGCATGTTAATTAGAAACTAACGACATTAAGAGTTTAAAATTGTCTCATTAACATTTCAGGAGTACAAATAGGCTTGTCATTATGAAAGAATTTCCTGAAGACTCCCTTATCAAGACTCAATTGTAAAACTAAGACAGTTGCTTTAGGGCAAAAGAGAATCATGTGGAACAGCAGAGGGTGGGAATTCTACTAGAAATGTTCTCCACAAGGATCTGAGCCATTGGGTCATATCTCTGAAATGAGATACCCACTGTGGTATATAATTGACGAACACGAGGGAAGAAGACAATAGAGTTTAAGAGACCAACAGGAAATCTAAACACAGACAATTCACTTGACTGTGAAATTGGTTTCTTAATGGTTGGTATGTCTAGACCGAATCCACACATAATCATGCACAGGAACAGGAAGAATTTACCAAAAGAAAAAGACGAGGGTGGGAAATAGGTTATACTCAGGCCTGAATTTATGAAAAGAAACCATGTGTACATTAGATAACTCTTAGAGTTCATCATTTTTATGTGCTTTGTAGATTTTCTTTAAGTCCAGTAGATTCTTTACACATTGTTGAAATTACCTCTAAAATCAGAATTAAGTGGTTTCTTGAATTTTAGCAAAAACTTTTCATGAATATATGTAGTAAGAGATTTTTCATAGAGATGCTACCACCTCAGTCTTGAAGTCGACAAAATGAAAACTTCATCTACTGAAGTAACACAAGTTGAGAAAAAAAATTCATCTTTCATTCCTTATCAAAAAAAAAGAAAAAAGAAAGAAAGAAAAGAAAACTAGAAAAAAATCAAGTAAAACAGAAAAGAAGCCAAATAAAATGACATCATTTACCTTTGAGAGCAAGTATAGCCAATACCTATCAAATGTTAACTGTTGTAAAACGTTGTTAATTTTCAAAAATTGCTTCCCAGCATACTCAGAAAAAAATCCTTTTGACTATAAAAAATGAGACAGTAAGTTTGATAGCTTTTAAGCTTTTTGATTTTGTCTAATATATGATTTGATACATCTTGATAGATTTTTTAAAATAAACTTCATGCATGGTGTTTACACCAGAACTCTTCTACAGAATCTTTTACAACTTATATTTTTAATTACGATGAAACGATTCAATTTAAAAGAATGTTTTACATCTCTTTGCCCAGTGAAGAAAATACATGTGTCAACTTTCTACTGATCACAAAGGGCTTGCAAGCCAGACAGATCAACACACTCCCAACAGGGTTGCTGGAGTGGCAAAGTCTGACCATTTTGTTGTCTCTTTACTCAATAAATTTAAACTGAATGTCTATCTTGTGGGAATCAGTGCCATTTTTGTTGATACTTCTGCACTATCACATTACTTAAGAGTTCTTTTATTGAAAGCAATAGAAATCAACTCCAGCTATTGTAGACAAAGGGAATTTTGGAAGAATATCAGGGTTTCCTAGAATCAGCATGAAACTGGAGAACTGGGTTTGGGGTCAGACCCTTTTCTGAGCTCCAGACCTATAACACCTGCAGGTAGATTTCTTAAAGGCATCTCAGGATCACTTCCTCCCCTTTCTAGACAAACTTCTTTCCTGCTTAAAGCGCTTCCATAGCTCTCCATTGTCTGTAGTCAAGTGTCCTCAACAGGGCCTCTGTGACCTTAGACAATCTTAAATGTGTTGCCTGTGCTAACATCCCACCTCCCACTCACCACCCAATCCCTCCAGCCCAGCCCCGTCTTTGTCAGCACACTTTCATGCCTAGTCCTCTCTTGAAGGCCAATCTAGAGCTTCCCAACTCTTTTTTTGAGCCCTTTACGTTTGTCTGCCAGAGGCACACGCTGGTCCATTGACTCTTGTGTGCAATGATGGGAAAAATACCAGGAAGCACTCCAGTTATGCTGATCTCCTTTCAATTCTACAAATGCATCACCTTCTCCTCCACTTCGGGGCTTTTATCCATCATGTTCGCACTGCCTGGAATACTATCCCCAACTATTCACTTAGTTCATCTTTTGAGACTCAACTTTTACATCAATTCTTCTAGGAGGACTTTCCTGATTGCCCACATTTGGTTAGCATACCCTATCATTCAGTCCCACAGAACCCTCTACTCTGCCTTTTGAAATATTTGTGGCACTTAAAATTATATTCATCAATGTCTGATTCTCCTAGTGGAGCAAGAATTCAGTCTGGTTCACTACTAAGTCCCCAGTACCAAGAACATTTTATTGCATGGGCATTCGACAAATTTTTGTGGCTGAATGGTTCTTATCAATTTTGATTTCTCAGATTTATGTAAATATAAATAATAACAAGTACTATCTTCTAGGTGTGTGCTCTTTTAAAACTGTTTTTATAACTAAAGTCCTTTCTTATTTGAAAATAAAGTGAAGAGTTGAAAACAGAAAAAATTAACCACGTGCCTAAGACAGCACAACCCACTCGTGATAGATCAGTGTTGAGAACTCAGTATTCCTGTCTTTCCTGTGTGTTAATTAGAAGAAGTTTGGGAAAAGTTTGGGTACATCTCTGATTTTTTAAGGCTGAAATCCTCTAGGGTAATCAATTTTTTTTTTTTTTTTTTTTTTTTTAACAGGCATGACTGCCATAGTCAAAGCCAGACTTTTTGGCAACATGATGTATCGGCCTGACCCATTACAGCAAGCGCCACATGCTCATACCACTGCCTGCTGGTTTGTCAAAATTTTCAAGTATTGGAGAAATTTGGTTATAAAAATTTTTGACTATTCATCATCTATCAACTTTGTGTTTTAATTTTAAAATGCATACAAAAATGTGTTAACTAAATGAAGAGAATCCTTTCACAATGTATACATAATCAAATCACTACAATGTACACTTTAAATATATTGCAATTTTGTCAATTAAATCTCAATAAAGCTGATATTTAAACATAAATAAATAAATGTGATGGGGAAAATTTCCTTGAAGAAAGAAAGAAAAGAAGAAAAATGCATCCAAAAAGATTAGGAAGAGTTAAGAGTTAAAAGGTATATATGTATACGTTTTGTGCGATGGTTACACACAAAATTTTTTTTTTACAATTTTGTGAAATTGCTGGCTCTCTACTTGGGTTTTTCTGCAAAGATTCCTCATAATTTATGGAGGTAATCAGCAGAAGGGAAAAGCTTCTAGTAAGAAATATAAAAGGCAATTATAGCAACCACGTGTAATTCTGATTTCTTTTCAATACACTATATGACGTTTCTGATTATAAATTGGTGGCAGACAAGCATCGGTATGAAAAATTTACTATTATGTAATGCAGACATGTTATTCATAACAAAATGCCAGATGGAAATGTGAGCATTTTAACTGGAAAGTGAGTTATTTGGTCTTTCCATTTTGTGTAAATCTTCAAAGCATAAATTAAAAGCAGAAAATGTATTGTATGGATTCAGAATCTAAAAACCTCCATAAATCTTTCAGCAGTGTGAAGGACAGCATATTCAACTGGCCAGACGGACGCTCTTATCTGTTCTCTAGTGGTGTTGTTCTACATTGGGATGACGAGATTAAAGAAAAATGTACCCTAAAATGAGTATTTTTCCCACTCTAAATATTCAACATGAGCCCAAAGTCCAGACAAGGTTCATTTTAGTTTCTGTTCTCAATGCTTTATATGGTATATCATGTTGAAAGCTTTTCATGCAGAAAATATTTCAATCTTTCATAGTTTTCCAGTGTCTATGCAAAAGAGGACTCAGTGCACAGAGTAATGATCTCTTAGACGGCCATTTGAAATGTATTTATTTTATTTTCATATCTCTTGAATAATTTATGTGATATATTTTGCTACTTATAAAGAAGAAGAACTCAAAAGGCAACTTTTTTACAGCTAGGAAAGCTATTTCCCCCCATAAACTTCAAGGTAATACTCAGAATGTCCTTATGAACAATATAATAAAATAAAAAATGAATATTTAATATATAAGTAGAAATAGAAAAATTCACACTTAACATTATTACCATATCCCTCAATGAATAAAAGAACTACAAAGTGTGAAACAAATATCGAGATGACAATGCCTCCACAGGGAAATAGCTCTGTTGGCCAAGAACATATAAATTATTTCTACCCTAAACACCAGCATAGGAAACCATACACATATTTCAAATTTGGAAATTAGAAAATAATTTTAACGTAGCATATATGACAATGACAATGGGAAGTTAAGTGTTTATGTTGTCCCATACTTCCCTGGCCCATCTCACACATAATTGCCAGAATAGCCTTCCTACAAGAGCACAGTTCTGAATATGTTGTTTCCTAAGTTAAAAATATTCAAAGGCTTCCTATTATTTACAGAATAGTTCAAAACCTTTTTTTGAAGATACATACTGTAATGTTTATAGATGAATTAATATTATGACCAAGATTTTCTTTAAAATAATCTGAGGGATGGAAGAGGGGTAGGGAGTGGAGGCAGAGATGAAATAAGATTGGCCATGAGTTGATCATTGTAGAAGATGGGTGATAACTACATGAGTTTTTTTTTTTATCAGATTTTCTCTATTTCTGAATGTTTTATAAGTGGAAAAAAAAACCAAAAACAAAAACAATTTTCATTGACATTCAAAAACTCCTATAATTTAGACCTAGTAATTTACTTTTCAAGTTTTATAGTCAACTTCTCAAGCATCCAAAGCCACATCCAAAGCATTGTCAAAATGTCCCTGCACATATCTTTTCTCAAATCAATGCCTTTGTTCAAGCTGTTTTTTCTTTCTGGAATGTTCTTCTCTTTTAGCTTCTCTTGTTGGACTCCATTTTCTGAGCCTGAGTTCTCTCTTCTCTTTCAAGGTCTCTTCCACCCTATAATTACTGAGCTAAGTTGACCACTCACTTATAAAAAAAAAAAAAAAAGGATCTGCTTAGGAATAAAGTCTATAAACAGAGGATTCAACTTGTCCTTGTCACAATCTTAGCTAGGACTGATAAGAATCTGCAATACCAAGTTGTTTGGGGAATTTTGATAAAATTAGGTTTTCCCCTTTATTAACATTTCACTATTATTGACTTCTTAGAAACATAAAGAAAGCTGTTCTAAATAAGCTCTAAGGTCTACTTAGCAATATATTACATGATCTCATGGAGTGAGTGTGCCTTAGGGAAAGAGGTAGAGATTGAGAATAAAGCATAGGGACTGGTTATAGGAATTTGGCTGGAATGTGAGACTATGAAGCATGGAAAGGAAGAATGACTAAACTGGTTTTGGCTCTCCATGTACCTTCTGAGCACAATTCCTCCTATTTCAAATGACTTAGAAAAAACATTTTTTGCTGCATGGATTTCCATTATTAAATGTTACCTAAAATTATTTCAGGAATAAAAACTCCTAGTAGCCACTGGATTTAACAAAAGAAAAAGACTTTTAAAAATAAATGTTCTTATTCTCTGATTATAAAACTCACACACATTTTAATTGTTGTAGTTTTATAATAATTGGAACAAATTTATTTTATAATTACTCTTTTCCAAAGGGTTCTTAGAGATTGAATCAAGTGACTTTTGTCATGTATGTCTGTCTCCCTTTGATGAGAACTATCTCTCTTTACCCACTCAATATGGTAAGCCCCCCAAACAGGCATGCTTGTGCTCTGTGAGCCTGTCTTATGCTAAATACAGTTGATTAGACCAGGAGTTAGAGTCTCTCTACCAGGATTCTATAATTTGGACTAAAATTAATTAATCAATCTGTATGGTTAATGTGAGGATAAATCTATATTGGAACCCTTTTGGTTGATAGTAGCAGAAATGGAAATTTGAATGTGCTTAAACTACAAGTAATTTATTGTCTCATTAACTTAGAAGTCCAAAAGAATGTTGTTTACTGCATGGCTGGATATAGGTACTCAAATGACACTTTCAGAACTGAGTCTCTCTATTTCTGAGTTGATTTTTTGGGGGGATTGTCCTCATTCCCAGGCAGCCTCTTTTATAGCAGAGGAAGTTACCCATCAGTAGCTTCACACTTATATTCTACCATCTTAGCACCCCCAAAAGGAAGAAAAATTATTCACTGGTTCTAAAAAAATTCTCAGGAAATATTTTTATTGGCCTACTTTGGATTGTGGGTCCATGAACCAATAGCAAAGGTTAGGGCATTTCAATATTCTGAGTACCCAGACCCAAGTCAAAATCTCACCCTGAGATGAGTCGTGCCTGAAAATCATAGACTGAAAATAGAAAAGGGGTGGTTCTTTAAAGGAAAATCAAGGTGCTTTATCTCATCACAGGGTCATACATTAAAAAAGAGGTTATCATCTTTTAAAAGAGGTTATCATCAATTAATTGGTTAATTGATCTGTGGATTGGCCATCTAAGGCCAGTCTTAGATTAGTCAGTTCTTGGATAGAAACTATGTAAACAAAAAGTTGTTAACAGAACAGACTGACTGGGTGGCTATATATAGAGGCAGGCTTTTTGTGATCTAAATGGCTGGCTGTATTGCTTTTTCATTCTGACTGAAGTTTGTGCAATTAATTATTAGTTTTTTTTTATAGCTTGGATTATGTTTAGAGGTAATGACTAAGGTGTTTGGGCCAATCAAATGATGATAATAGAGCATACCCAGGATTCCTCCCAGTCTACCTGAATATTCAGTTTATCAAATTCCTGGGGTAAGTTCACGTATCAGGAATAAGCCTGCTTATTCAATATAGCATGGTAGCATGTTGACCTAGTGTGTCTTGTTGATTTGTTTGTTTGCTGCTATTGTGTGAATATTTTTGTCCCACAAAATTCCTATGTTAAAATTCTAATGCCCAATGTAATGATATTAGGCAGTGGAGCCTTTGGGAGGTGATTAGGTCATGAGAATGGAGCTCTCATGAATAAGATTAGTGCCCTTAGAAGGAGACCCAAGAGAGCTCCTTAGCTCCTTCCACCATGTGAGGACACAACAAGAAGTTGGCAGTCTATAACCCAGAAGAGGACCTTCACCAGAATCCAACCATGCTGGTCCCCTGATTTTAGACTTCAGCCTTCAGAACTGTGAGAAATAAGTTTTTTTGTTTATAAGATGTCCAGTCTGTGGTATTTTGTTATAGTAGCCTGAATAGACTAGACACTTATTTACTTATATTTGAAGAAAATGAAATTATACAGACCTGGTATTTTCCAAAAGGCAGAATGTGTGGCGTGCCTCTAGTCACATTCACTGTCCAAAGAAACAGATATAATGAGTTTTTTGTTTCTATAAAATAAAACTCTTTATTTGAAATAATTTAGAATAAATACATTTTCCCTCTTTGACAATTATAAAAATTCAATTTAATCCAATCCGGGTCAAGCCTCATCTCCTTTATAAATTCTTCTTTAATTACTATACCTATATCAATTTCATTCCACTTTCTTTTTCTACTATCTTCTTTAAGTCCAATAATAATAATGTGTTATTTATTGAGGAATTACTATGTGCCAGGCGCCGTGAAAAATGTTTTCCATAGATTATTTCATTTAATTCACTCAACAAGATAGTTTAGTGAAGATGATGCTTGTTTTGTAGAAGCACAGAGGCTAAGAAACTTTGTCCAATGTCATATAATTAGTAATCAAGCATGACTGAATGCAGACAGTTTGATTCTCAAGCCCATATTTTACTACTAAATCTCTCACAGCACTTATAGTCTGTATTACCTATCTATAGCACAGTACCTGGCACAATGTTAACACTCAATAAATAATCATCATTGTTATCATCACATCATAATGGCAGGTTTTTATAAAGCTGTCCTGTATTTTCTTCTCCCCACAGCACAGCCCCCACAACTTGTGAGGCAGGCGTAACTTTTAATGTGTTATTAAATTTAATCTATCAATTAGAAACATATTGAATATTACTCTTTCTATAGAAGGACTAATAAACATTTTTTTTTTTAATTTGAGAAGCAGAGGTCTTAAGAAGTTATGAAACTTCATAAGTTTCATAAATGTACCAATGATTTTAACTCTTGGCTATTTTTTAAAGTGATGTCAGGTAAAAAAATATAGAATGGACTTTCTGGAGCACATTCTCAGATACTCATAAGATTTATTTTAATTTAATTTAATTTTATTTCCAGCTTTATTGAGATTATAATTTATATATAACATTATGTAAATTTAAAGTGTACGATATAATGATTTGATACATGTATATATGGTAAAATGAGATTAATTTTATTTTTATCATAACATTTCCAGCTATTTTTAACACTGACTCATGAAATAACAAGTGTTATTTTATAATTTAGGATAGAACTAAGAATAAAATTGAAGTGTATTAGAAGAATATT
>NW_011888823.1:6082563-6109367 GCF_000151845.1 Pteropus vampyrus
TTTCCAGCTTTATTGAGATTATAATTTATATATAACATTATGTAAATTTAAAGTGTACGATATAATGATTTGATACATGTATATATGGTAAAATGGATTTATTTTAATTTAATTTATTTTATTTCCAGCTTTATTGAGATTATAATTTATATATAACATTATGTAAATTTAAAGTGTAGGATATAATGATTTGATACATGTATATATGGTAAAATGAGATTAATTTTATTTTTATCATAACATTTTCAGCTATTTTTAACACTGACTCATGAAATAACAAGTGTTATTTTATAATTTAGGATAGAACTAAGAATAAAATTGAAGTGTATTAGAAGAATATTGACTATATTTAATGCATTAGAAAAATCTTTCAAGGTTTGTTTTGAAAATACACCTCACCCTCATCTGGACCTCTTGTACCTGGAAAAAGGTCTCAGTTCACAGAGAATACAATTATGGCAATTGAAGATTTTACAACTAAGGTATCTAGGGTCCTGTTTAATATGTGTGGTAGACAAAATTCCAAAATTCCTCCCCCCTCGCACAATTTCCCACTCTGATATGATGAGTTATCAAGACCTGATTAGTTACAATATTTGGCAAAGAGTATTTTGTAGATGTCATGAAGGTTAATATTTGATTGACTCTGAGTTAATCAAAAGGAGATTATCTGGGTGGGCTGAATCAATCACATGAGTCCTTTAAAAGGGAGAGCTTTCTTGGGTTGGTGGCAGAAGTCAGAGAGATTTGAGGCGCAAGGATTCAATATATTATATTGGCTCGAAGGTGGAGGGGGCCACATACAAGGACTGTAAAGCAACTTCAAATTTCTGAGACAGACCAACCGCTGATGACAATCACAAGGAACTGAATTTTGCCAATAATCTGACTAGACTTGAGAAGCAGATTCTTCTCAGAGCCTCCAGATAAGATCCCTGCCCTACCCTGATTTCTGGTTTGTGAGATCCTAATCAGAAAATCCAGTCAAGCCCACCCAGACTTCTAATCTACCCAACTGTGAGATAGTGAACATATTTTAAGCTGCTCAATTTGAGGTAATTTGTTACACAGCAATATAAACCTAATGCAGACTTTTTTTAATTGGTTGACCCAAATGAAATTGTCAAAATTCACTTTTTTGATCTACAAAAATAATTTCAGTTGGTTCGGCCTAATATGATTTGGATGTGTGCAATCTAATACCATTTGGCCAATGGGTTCTTATAGACTTGACATTTTAGGAAGTCAATAAAAATGTTCACAGACTTTACTCCCCAAAATGCATAAGGCAAAAAAAAAAAAAAAAAAACAAGTATGTGTGTTGACTTTGTCATCAGTCCTACTCTAGAGAAAATGTTTTCTAGCTCTAGTCATGTTGTTTCTAACTGCTGCTGTTACCAATTATGAGCCTATATATTATGGCTTGTGTCTGTTCTAAAATGTGACCTTAAAGAGTTTGAGGTCAAAAATCATACTTTAATTTCCAGCACAATTTTTTTTAATGTAACATTGTCTTAAAAAATGAACATTGCAATGTTCCAGTTTATAGTCAAGGCCCTTTAAAATGCAAACAGTTAATGATTCAATTATGCAGAGTGACATGGGGGATTTTGTTTTGGCATGGCCCCTGGGGAGAAAAGATGTTTTACAGTTTAGATGATAGATTGAGACTTTTAAACTTTTTATATGCAAAGTAAAAGAGCAGTTGAGGAAAGTAAGTTCCCATGTGCAGAAATAGGACTCTTACTGCTGATGACTGAGCTGAAAATTCAATAAGCCATCCTTTCAAAACAGCTCATGAAAGCATTTGAGAACAAAAAAGGACAGAGGGATCTTCATTGACATAAAGAATCCAGCAACCCTGTTTTCTTCAAATAACTTGAAAAAACATATTTTTTTCTCTATCTTTTACATATGTGGACGAAAAGATACAAAAGGTGAACTCGCTACAAGCAGGTGCAATGTTTTGACTCCACGAAAGGGTTTTGAGACAGAGTAAAGACAAAACAGCTCCTCCTAGTTGTCATTGAGGGTGTGGCATTTATTATCAAATCAGGAAACGTGTTTCTGGTGAAACCTAACTCTAAGATGATATAAAGAAATTAGTCATATATCTGGACCATTGTTGCTTCAAGGGCTGTAAATCAATGTTGCTCCATCCATCCAGACAACAAGAAGCTGTGGTTAGTTTATAAATTATGACCAGTTCACTAGAATCTCTCTACTTGGCAAATACTCAGGACCATGCTTCCAAATTGTTACTGTTCTTTGGGCAGCCCTTGTTCGTGAGTTTCCTCTTATAAATTTAGAATCCGCCAAATAATTTTACCAAAAAATTTTTGATCATTTGCAGTACTGTTTAAGGAGTAACACACAGAAACTATTTTCAAAACTAGCAAAAGAATATAGTAATAGGATAAGACACCCCATATTTGAAAGAATCTCTTTTTAATCTCATTAGAAAATAGACATGGTTTTTAACATCTTAGTTTGTGAAATTTAATTTCAAATGGTCCCCTTCTTTCCTAACCCATTGTGAATGTTCCTGATTCTTTTCTAATAATGTAAGCAGAAGCAGGCCAGGTAGTTTTAATATATTCTATTAACTAATAAAAAAGGAAAAAACTTTGAAAGGGTTGACATTATTACATGTTTCAGTAGGTCTTGTAGAATATTAGAATTGAAAGAGAACTTGGAAGTCAGCCAATACAATATAAGTATAAATGAGTATTCTTCAAGTACCATCACCAAGTGATTATACAGCCTTTGACTATGGCAGCCCATTTGAGTCTTACCACTAGAAAGTCATCTTTATGTTGAAACAAAATATACTTTCCTATAATTTCTATCTATTATCATGGAAGTTAAATTGTACTTAAGATTGTAGCTATTTTATTCTTATCTTGCTAGTTATTGTTTAATTATAGGTCTTTATCTAGTCACTATGAAAATTCTGCTAACATATTCATTCTATCAAACTACATTCTACATTGTACATTGATATATATTTCCATAGAAGCAATTCCCACAAATAGGATTTTAATTTCCAAATAGCATAGTCTTAAATATTATCTCAGAAACCTTTTCATTCTTTAAATCCATTCAAAGTTATTTCTAAAGTTTCTTCTAAAACATTCATATGAACTCAGATTGTGAAAACGAGTTATAGCTCCTTTGAAGTCAAGTGTTTTTTTTTTAAATTCCTCCAAACAGAAGTGTTAAAACTAAAATGTGAAGCAATAGTAATACCAATACAGTTAATATTGAAGATAAATGTTAAACACATTTTCTTTGCAAAGAGCATCTGTGAATGTAGAACCAAGAGTGGTTTCATTATAGACAAATCTTGAAATGTTATATTAAATTGCTTTATATCTCGGCAATTTTCTAAGATTTCAAAAAATTCACAAAAGTTTACTTCTAGAGGACTTAGCTAGTAATGACTATGATTATAAATTTAGAAAGGGAAGATCTTTACCCTGTTCCTGATGATTTTCCATAAGCACAGTTCTGATAACTCTTTGATGTTTTTCTCATTTTGTCTTTCCTTGGAGAAGGGAAGTGACTTATTGAATTTGTAGATTTGGGAAGAATAACCAGACAAGCCTGCTCATCTCTGCAATCCTCTTCTCCCCTAGTTATGACCTCTGTTCGTTGAGATCTTTATTGCTTCTCTGATCCTCCATGCAGTTGGCCTTGCGGGGGCAGTCACATGCCCTATGTGGGTCACTCTTATCCAATGGCCCTGCAAACTGGCAGATGAGACTCCCTGAGACAGTTAGCAAAACTACCCTGCTCTCTGCTGAATGAATCACTTCCTTCATCTTAGACCCCAACAGTCATCTATTTAGAACTCAGGCAGGGAAGAGCTGGCTGTTTTATCATCTATCTGTACTTCTCACCTCTAGGGACCCTAAAAGTGGGAAATCATGAAGCAGAGTAACAAAATCATTTGATTACTAAAACAGAGGGGAGAAACAAAATTTTTATTCTTGCTAGAAGTAAAACTTTAGCTCTTTACTTTTTCTCTTAGGAACAAAAGCAAGTTTAGAATACAAACCCATATTCCTTGCTAAGATATACATTCCAATATTCTGGGTATATGCAAAATATGCACATGAATACTTAGCAAGTGTAAAATGTGTCATTATTTTATATTCAGATATTTTTGAAAGTGAAGTTAAATTGTAATTGACAAGAGCTGTTTTATAATCATGTACATTTTCAGCCCCAGGAGTAAGAAACAAACTAATTCAATACCCTTGTCTTACAAATAAGGAAACTGAGGCACAGAGTTTTTTTTTTCAAGCATAGCACACAGATATGTGCTAGCAAAGAAGGAACTTGAATGCCAATTATATAAAAAATACTAACTGATAAAAACAAAAAGCCATAAATGCCACTCTATAGACCACTCGTATGCATCTTTACGATATATTAACGATGTAGGCAGATATAATTTTACCCAGTTTTTACAAAAGAGAGTGATTAAGTTATAAAAATAAGTACTTTTCCTACAATCATAAGGCAAATAAAGAATGAAATTAAACCTAATTTCTATCAGTGCTTCTTATACCAGATTATACATATTTAGCACTTGATAGTAATCATACATTGAGATATAAAATGTTGGGTTAATTTTCAACGCAAAAGCATGTTCCTCTTAGAATAACAAGGAATCTTAGATTAGACTGTCCTACTACAGATTATTAATCATTTTCCTGGGTAGCTAAAAATGAAAATTGCTAAAGCAAGAATTATATAAATTATATATAACGATGAGCTTTCTGAGACAGTTCTTTTTTGTTGTCAATATTAATGATAGTTTATAACTCAAATTTTGGGCAGTGTGCAGCAAGGTCTCCCATCTCACCCAAATCAAGCAAGCTTGCCATAGCATCCTTGTCTTTGTCGTGAACAATAAATAGTGTGCTCATTTTCACTCAAGTTGTTTTATGCACTGTGAGGTCATTTGAACCTTATGGTCTTCTTTCACATCAGCGATTCTGACAGGAGAGTTTTCTTTGGATTTTGCTGCTTTAGCAAAAGTTCAATATTGAAACAATAGATGAGAGAGCATAAAAATAAATCATGAAGGCTGATATCTCATTTGGAAGAATGGCAAAAAAAAAAAAAAGAATACAGCATCACAAATAAAAACAGGTTGAGGGTCTAAAATCAGTGCTTGAATAAACCTTTTGATGTAGCTATGAGAACTGACTTGCCCCAGAAACTGTCACCTCTGGCTTATAGAAGCTTCATTATCAAACCTCCCAACAGGTATTGACTGACCATTTGTAAATATTTTCTGATTGTAAGAGACTGATTGTAAATATTTTCAATTTTGTGGTCCATTTGGTCTTTGTCACTACATAACTCTGCCATATTCCTGGCAGCCTAGATAATATGTAAAAAAATGAACATGGTAGTATTTTAATAAAATTAAATTTAAGTTTTATATAAGTTTCTCATGTTATAAAGTATTATTTATTTTATATTTTTCAACCTTTTAAAAATCTAAAAACCATTCTTAGTTCAAAAACTGCATAAGAACAAAAGATGGGTTATATATTTGGCCCCTAGGTTTGCTGACTTCTAGGTTTAAGCTAGGTGTCCTAAAAAATAGAGGAATTTGGAATTACTGTATTAAGTGGCACATGTCCCTTGTTTTTAGTGTTCATTTAATTTTTTTTAATGCAATATATAATATATGATATGAATTTTAATATTTTTAATAGACACATATCAGATCATCAGCGCATTCTGGAAAAAATCACTACTCCCTTCTGATTTCTGACCTTGTGTCTACAATCCTCTCATTGCTCAAATGTCCCATTGGTCAGAACACATCGAGGTATCTGGGGACTAGGAATGACACTTTTATTTCCTTCCCAAGGAGCCGAAATAGTTCTTGTTTGCCAAACACTGCTTATATGGGGTTTGGGTAGTAAATTTTCTCACTTGTCCTGGCTTCTCATTATCCTTCCAACATGGAAAGTTACTGAAAGAGAGGGAGCTACAACATCTGTCTCCGGTGCTAGAATACTTAAGAATATTCAGTTGAAATCAAGTGTCTTGATAGTTCTTTTATTCTGATTATTTTGCTTTTTAAATTATTTTATTTTATTTTTATTAAAGGTAAATAGTACTACAAGGTTCATAATGAAAAAAGGTTGTTCTTACCCCGTTCCTTCCCATCTGTCTTTCCACCATCACCTAGCACACTCCTTAAACACATTTTCTTCCTTCCTCTGGTCTTCTCAATTCCACCATAGTTTTAGTAAAAATCAATATTTAGAGTTTCTGCTACCCTACTTTTTAATTTCTAAGAGTCATTTCTTATTCTCTGAATGCCCATACATATACAGATTAGTACTTTTTTCTTTTTTTCTCTTTTTTTTTTTCCTAATACAATATTTTCTCTGCTGTCACTGATTTGGGGTTTTATTTTTGCTTTTCATTTTCTTTTATTTCTTTCATTGTCTTTGATTCAGATTTAACTGTTTTGCCATATGTCCATTTTGATCTTCATGTTAGAGGCTTTACTCAAATGTTTAGTGACCTTTGGCTACCTATTCAGATTTAGAATCAAGGCTCTAAGATCTGATTGGAAGCTGTGCGTGTGCTGGAGTGTATTAACTGGCATCACAGTAGGAGATTAGGTTGGGGTCCAGCTATTTTATTTTATCTACAGATTATTATCTCCAAAGAGAGAGTCCAGAGAGAAATTTTCTAAGTTGCCACATGGAAGGTTTAAACACGTAAGTTTTCACTCTATCTTCCTGTTTTCAGCATGGTGCTTCACCTCTACCATCCTTTCTGCCACTGGTTCAATTCACCCAGACAGTAAATTCCTGGTTCCTGTGCCTGGATGAGGTGAGGGATAAGTGGGTCAGTCCTCGGCTTGGTGGAGCAAGGGACGGATTAAAGAGAGTGTCTTATTGCTCCTTATACAGAAACTTTTAAACCTTTCTCAGTCTCACTTTTCTTCTCCACCTTCACAGGTACCTTGTGCCTCTGAGGATTGAGCTTTTCAAGGTCTCTTGAATGTAAACAACCTTGCTTCTTATTGGCTTATTCTGTGACCTCAGCTATCAATTCTCTCTCTATTTTTCTTCTTCTAAAAATTTGTTGATATCTCTCATCTGTTGTCTTTATTCTTTCTTATTCTCTTTATTCTTGTGTTCTTTATTGTTTTTTCTCTGAACTATCATAGTGGTCCGGTAGTTCATGTTAGTGGTTTCAGGAGGGTATAGAGAAAATGCACGTGCTCTATGACATTTTAGTAATATGCATTTTCAATGTTGCCAAAACGCCTTTTGAAAAAAATGCACCAATTTTTACCTCTAAAATCTGTGCACATATATATCTTTTTTCCAACTGACACACTTGCCAATACTGTATAAATTAAACTTTTCATCCCTGCCAATTTGTTACTAAATTTTATATTTCTTGAGAGTAAGACCTATGTCTTGCTTGTCTTTCTTTCCTACACACAATGTGGAGCGCAAAAACATCTGCAGAAAGAGAATGAGCCAAAAAGTCAAGCATCCCAACTTTTCAACTGACTAGGAGTTTGTCTTTAGGCATGTTATGTTGTGCTTCTAAAGCTCTTTATATTAATCTGAATTTATTGCTAACACTCTTTTTAGAATTAATACCATAGGTGCTTGTATTAGACTGCTAGGGCTGTCTAAGCACAACAAAACTGGGTGCTTAAATAATAGATATTTATTGTCTTATGGTTCTAGAGGATAGAAAAGTCTGAGATAAAAGTGTCAGCAGGATCAAATTTTTTCTGAAGGATTGTAAAGGAAAGATTTAAACATTTAGGGAAACAGTCAAAGAAACACTTTAGAGAAAATATGCTCTTGTTTTTAATTTTTCAAAAATTCTCTAATCATACCTCCGTCTAAACCATCTATTATGATTTGGGAACAAACAGAATTAGTAAAAACTTTAACCAATTTAATTAGTCCATAATTAAAACCCAACTTTGAAAAAGAACAATTAAAAGACAAAGATTTCATGAGTAAAGGAAAATACCTTCTAATTTGATATTTGGTGTGCCTAAATTGAGAATCTTAGTTCTTCGGAAGTTTACAAAATATCAGAACAAGCTTGATGTTCTAATTATAATTCCATGCTGTATTCATTTTTTGCTGCTCTTCTACACTGGTTTACAATTTGCTGCTCTTCTACACTGGTTTACAATTTACGGCTTTAAATAGTTGTATTATTTTGTTTCAAAATTTAATTGGGCAAAGAGAATGGGAAGATTAATTGAATGTGTAAACTGGTAAAATACCAGAAATTTTTCAAGATTTTGTATAAATTGATGAAAATGTGAGCACTTTGCTGTAAAAAGAGGAAAAAGTATCAAGCATGTTTAAGATAAGATGTAAAGAAATTAGTGATCACACATAGCTAATAATTACTTTTAATTTCTAAATTAACCTCAAAATAAATGGACTCTACAGCTTTCAAACAATGAGTAAAGTAAGTTGAAAAATTAACAGAACGGTATGAGAGGTTTCAAAGCATTTCAGAAATAGTTGTGTTTCTGATATCACACTGTGTTCTATGATTGAAGACATGCCAACTTTTTTGCTGGTTTTTGATGGAAAGTCTCTGAGGTGCAAATAATTACCAATGCATCAGATCTGTTCAAGAAATTTTTAAATAAAAACCCAAAAAAAAATAATTTTTTTTTCCACATAATGAGTTTATCTTCACTAAATTTTAGCAAGATCTGGACATCTACAGCAAGTAAATCTGAGTAAACTTACTTTGACTTTACAAGCTCTCAGCTAAATTATTTCAGTATCTAAAATGAAATTCAAAAGCAAAACTTGCATTTTTATACATATGAAAGATGTGTAAAAATTTTTAGCTTTTACATATATGACATTTGTAGATTTATAAGAGACTTTTAAAGATAAATTTCTGTTTCTGATATGGCAGCGCTCCTGATCACAACTTCTTTGCATGAACCAAATTAATGGGTGGACAAAGCAAATTATTTAGAAAGTCATTAAGAAGTTAAGGTAAAAGTCTGTATATTTAAAAATAAAATCCCAGTTTCTTTTCTCTATCATTAGGTCATTTGCTTCTATCACACAGCATTTTACTCTGGGAAAGATACAATATTTGAAAGCCACACATTCAGGAGAGAAAGAGGGAGAGAGAATGAGAGAGAGAGGTAGGGAAAGAGGGAGAGAGGGAGGGGGGGTGGAGAGAGAGAGAGAGAGAGAGAGAGAGAATTTAAAATATGTGCAATACAAGCAGAAATCACCAAGTAATATTAGTTGCTTAGTGTGGAACAGAATTCATATGTCCTAAGTCAATTTTACTACAATTTAGGACTTAAACTATAGCTTATGTGAATTGTTCATGTCATGGTTAGGCTGTTAGAATCTGGATTGTCAAAGTTTCAGCAGGAAATAGAATTCAAATGATTTTTATGGTAAGAATTTGGTGAAGACACTGTTGAAGAGGTTTGGGTACAGCTGAGGGATGTTGAGCTTCAAGGACCAACAGGGGAAGAAGTTTTCTCTCTCCCAGGCTGCTGTCACCAAGTGGGGCCAGTGAGAGCTGGAGCCTCTGAGGACACCTTGGCAGGAGCTTTTGTTCCCCCAAGAAAAAATTATATCTAATTTAAGTCTTACCCAATGAGATAAACTAAAGAATGAGATTTTATCAGGTAGGGTTGAGTATCTTTTTTAACCACCACCTCTCCCACAAGAACCGACTTGCACCCCCTTGGGCTCAATATTGTCCCTTTTGAGAATGTGTGTTTACATGTTCCAGCGGGAGGCAGCTGCCACCAGCACTATGGCCTTGAAGCAGAAGCATGCTTCACAAAAAGCACCTTAACCTTTTTGCCTCTTGACCTCCAGCAGCAAAGGAGCCTGCTGTACAGTTCAAAGGGTCAGCCCCGGGGCAGAGCAAAGCAGTGAAGGGCAGAACATGAAACCAAAGTAACCACCGGCATTTTTTCCCCCAAAATTTCTTATAATGTATATAGGGCAAAATCTCTTTAGGGGAAGCCTTGCATGTCTTGGTGAAGAATAAGAATTTTGTGTTAGGGGGACCTTGATTTAAATTCCAGCTTTGTCCCTCTCTTACTGCATTAGCTTAAGAACCATCTTTAAAGTCTTTGACCCGCTCTGAGAGTAAATGGGGCTATTAATATCTATTTCTGGCAGTTACTTTGAAAATAAACTAAAATAACATACGCAGAGTACTTAGTAATGTGCTTGGCTGGATAAATAATCACTAAATGTGAATGTGAGAGCACTTATCTACTGCCTTTCTATCCTTTCATTCATAAGTGCCAAGTTCTTACCCAAAGGTGCATTTTGTCCAGTGCTGGGCATACAGACGAAACAAGACAGACACTCTGTCCATCAAGCTTGCCGTCTAGTGGAGTCAGAGGTAAAAATTTTCTGCATCTGATTCAAAATGCCAAAATACAATCAGACTGTTTGAAGGACACTGGTCCACAAAAGAATTGCCCTGGACACAACAGGCGAAACTTGGTAGCATGTCAGTTATTAAGGTTGTATATGACATCTTCTGAATAAATTAGGCTCATGTAGGAGAAGTCATCCACAAAATCTTTTAGCCAATTGCTTTGCCCATATCTTTATTCCAAAGGGAGACTGCTAAGTGACATCACAATTTCTATAAAGCTGGTGATTCAGAAAACTACATTCTAGTTGGTATTCTAAGCCTTGTACCCTCATTTGTAAGAGTGAGAAGATGACAGTATTTACCTCGGAGGGCTGTCGATAGTTGAATAAAAAATAAATAAATGCATATAACACACTTAGTACCAGGTCTGGCTCAGAGCAGGTATTTAATAAGATCTAGCTATCTAAATGTATTTTTCTTTAAGTAGCAAAATCTTTATAACCTTGTACATGCGCCTCAGTTTGCCTTAGTTTTTCATGTTTAAAATAAAATGATTTCATTTAATCAATTAATTAATTAATTTATTTATTTACTTTTATTATTTTTTTTAATGCCTACAGAACCTGGTATTCCTAGGTAGTCTCCTAGGGCCCGACCCTGCTTAGCTGTCGAGTTCAGACGAGATCAGGCACGTACAGGGTGGCAGGCCATAGACTAAAATGAAATGATTTTAAATGTCCATTCCATCTCAGTAAAATTTTCATAGCTAATAAGAATATATCAATTTATCTAGAAAATGGTTCAGCAGGAATTTAATGATAATTATATTTATGCTTTTATTTTTATTATTCAGTTGAACTTGTCATTGATTTATTATAACTAATTAATCAATAGAGTTAACAGTCACAGTAGTATTTTGTCAATATAAATTTTATTTAAGAGATAGGGTATAAAAATTTACTTAAGAGATAATGTTTATTGTATTTTTAAGTTTGACACAACCTTACGATTAGTTGTATATGAGATACTGAACATATATAAATGCAAAAAAAGATAGAAAATAATTTAAGTACTAAAAATCTATTAAGTTTTTAAAAAATTTTCAGCCTTTCAGAACAAACCTTTAAAGCCACCAACATAAAATCAAGCAAAATTGGAAAACAGAGCAGCAACACTCAAAAAATTAAAATTTTCCAAGAAACCGCTACCTATCTCAGAAAGCTGAAATGTTCTATAACAGTTTTGGTTAAGTGTTCCAGCTACTCAGTAGTTAGTTCCTTAATTTTACTGGATGAATTAGACGCCTTTGCAAAGACTTCTGAGAGTCATTATTATCCCTCCAGTGAGAAAAAGAGTCCTCCTCTTAAGAAACAAAAGGCATAGATTAAGGCTTTTAAAAGTGCTGATTAAATAATAAAGTAACTTAAAATATAAACAAAATGCTTATTAAGTGAAAACTGGCTGGCTTTCAAGGCATAATTTAAAGCCCTTATCAAGTATTCTCTCCCTGGTGGCAGGCACCCTGTCAGCTCCAGACAAACTGCTCAGACGTGCTGCCCATGAGGGTTGCCCATGGAGCCATTTATTTTCCATTCTCACACCTATGCTTAACGATTAGCAGTTTTGCAAGCTTGGCTGTTTTTAAGGGAGGAAGATGAGAAAGAATTCTTGTCAAAAAAAAAAAAAATTAAGATAAGTTAGAAACTACTGTAATTTATCTCCATCTAACCTATAGGAAACCATGAAATAGAAAAAAGATACTCCAGGCTCTCAAGGCAGAAAGTCCCAAAGGTCACCCAGGCATTGGCTGCCTCTCTAATAGAACTGAAAGAGATTAAGAACAAGATAAAAAGCAAAGGTTTTCAGGAAAAACAGGCTACCTGCATCTAAATGTAATCCAATGGCGTCAAGAAGATATTTCTTATCAGCGATAAGATTTTTTTTTTTTTCAATAGGCAAGGGATTTGACCAGGACAAGTATTGCCTGTAATGTGTTTATTATCCTAAAAAGAATCCATTTTTTTTTTAACATGGAGATGATTGTCTTTTAAAACTTATCCCTTAAATTGTTTTAATTTCAGTCCTTTAAAAATGGCTAGATGTGATAAATTATTTCTGTGCATAACCAAAATCTTTTACTCAAATGAACTCAATTAGATTCAGATTTCCATAATTGCTCACGCTCCTCTCTAACCTTCTCTAGTAATAAAACATCCAAAAAACGTTCCCCCACCCTCACAAATATATGTGCTCCTTTTTGTTACTGAAAATTTAAGTTGACTTAAGTTCTGGAAAAATCCTATCACCATGGCAATTTCAAGAAGAAACAACGCACAGTCCTAACTGAAGATTTGTTCTGTCTCTATCACATACGTGCCATCACAGAGATGCTAGGTTTTGTAAGGAATTGCTGATGTAGAAGAATTCACTACTGTATTAAAGGTAAACTTCTTAGAAAAATGAAGGAATTAGGATACCTTGTGTGTGCTACTGCCACCCGAGAGTATGTTCTTGACACAAATTTAGGAGATAGTATAAGTAAAAGAGAATAAAGAAATACTATTTTTTAATCAAATATTTAAAAACAACTTTTTCGAGGTACAATTTACATACCATAAACTTCGTCCACTTTAAGTGTGCAACTCAATGATTTTTAGTAACTTTACCAACTTGTGCAGCCACCACCACAATCTAGTTTTAGAACATTTATTTCCATTACCCCAGTAAGATTCCTTGGGCCCATTTATAATTAATTCCTGTTCCTAGCCCGAGCCCTAGCCCCAGGCATCCACGAATCTATCTGTCTCTTTTGTCATATTTTCCTCTCCAAACAGAGATAAGACAAAGAAATCCAAGGATCTCTCATAAAAGTAGAAAGATGTTTACTGAAGAACCTCCCCTATCAAAATGGTCTTTAGGATTTTAAAGGGAATCTTGGACACTAGGAAAGTCAGTTGAGTTAGAAGGAAGTCAGTGTAGTGTCTAAGATTTAATTATCTCTTTAGTTAAAGACAATAGACTTACGTAGTTACAAGGGATTTTGATAATGAAAAAAACACTGTCAAAAGTTTTGTATATCTTAACTAAGAAAACGTCTCTATCTTCAAAGTTAAAAAAAAAAAAAGCAACTTTCAAGTAAGAGTAAACTCCCAAGCATTCCTATAAAGTTCAGTTAAATTTTTTTAAATCTTTGCTTATGAGACATCAGAGAGACACCATTTCCTTGAACAAATTATATTTCAATGGGTTGATATAGAAAAGTTTTTCTGAAATATAAGGTGGTTTTTCTTCTTCCAAGTTCTCAAATGTATATTATTCTAATGTATTTTGAGTACAGTAAATATATCAAACTATCATGGTTTTGGTTGACAAAATACTTTTCAAACCTCTTACTTCCTTCCTCCAGAATCTGTGTTTTAAAAAAGCTTTAGCCTCAGGTCTATCTTGCTTACATCCTGATTTCCAGGTATCCTTACCACTGGCAGGAACACCCAGCTTCCCAGAAATTTACTAAGAATTTACAAGAGGTCCTTTTATATTTGAAAGAGAAAACTGTTCTGTCAAGTAATGATGAGAAATTAAAAAAAAAAAACAAAACCTCTAACCTAGATGGTACTCTAAATTTGGGGAAATCCGTAGCACTCTTTCAACTTGAAATGTTGGTCACAAAAACTTAAGAAGTTATTTTACACTACTTGTAGGAAACTGGTATTTGCTGGGTTTTTGCTTGTTTGTTTGTTTTTTAATTTCCCTGCATTAATAAAAACAAATGTTAGTTTTCTGTCCTTGATGTAAGGGGCATTTTTATAGACCATAGGGTTTGAATTACCCCATAGCAGTTACTGAAGGTGTATCTTTTGGAGCAAACAAGTACTTGAAGTAAACATATTCTGCTAGTAGCTTTCATAGGTTCTCAAAGCAAACAAGAAGTTTGCACTACTGACATAACTAGGAGGCAAAGATTTGAGTTTAGGTTTTTTAAAAGTTACTGAAGAAGACTGTGGACTACTCTTTTTGAAGAACTTTAAAGCAAGTGTGACTTGTCAGTCTCAAAAAGGACTATTATGATGAGTTGCTATATGCTAGAGACTTCAGATTCCGTTTCCATCCCCTTGCCCCCCCCCCCCGAGTTTACAACGGAGACAGAGGAAAATGGAAACTTTCCACATTCTTGCAGTAAATAATAACTGAAATATATATATATATATATATATATATATATATATATATATATATATATATAAAATCTGGCGGCGGGACTGGGGGGTGGGAATTCCGCGATGTAACTGATGTCTACAAAAAGAAAATGACAAATAATAGCAAGAAAGGGGCTGTAGGAAAGGCAAGTCTGTAAATGGTCTTTTCTTAGCTTTCTCCACAGCTAGTTCATTTCCCAGTTTTCAGGTCGACCATGACTGACTGCACTTTCGGTGGAAACAGGCATCTCATCAGCAGGAAAGGAAGACTTTATAGCAAGCAAACTGCTTTATTCTTTCTAAAGAAACATCGTTCTCTGAATTCCTCCAGATCTGCCAAGCGCCCGGCGGAATTCCCGGTACTTAGTAGAAGCTCATTAAAGGATCGTTTCCCCCCTGCGCTCCCCAGCTAGCACTTCCTCAGAACTGGACAGGTACAGCGTTTGCAAGGGAGCAAGTCTTGAACAGGAAGCTATGAAGGCAAATAAACTGAGTCCCAAGTCGTTGCACATTAGACCAAAGAAAGGGAACAGGAGAAAAGCCAGCCGCGCCCTGGGACTGCAGAGTCTACATTCCTACAGCTGCTAGGTGGTGGCTACTTTATGGTTTTTTTTCTTCCCCCCGAAATACACTCCAGTGAGCAGAGATTTTTTTCTAGATATGATGAAATGTCCTCTAACTCCTCGACCCCCGCACCCCATCACAATAAGAAAAGGGAACCGGGGTGGCTGGGGGGGAGGGACGAGGAGGGAGGAGGTCTTGCAAACCCTTCGTTTTACACAACTCCAGCCCCTTCCTTTCCTCCCAGTCTCCCTTTTCCAGCCGCTTCCCATCCATCCCCTCAGCCCCCAAAAGTTGGACGACCGCAAAGGAAACCGAAAAAAAAGTTCTCTAGTCCCGACCCTGGCGGGCGATCAGCATCTCTTTTGTTCGCGGTGAACCCACAGTCCCCTGACGTCACTCGGAGCCGTAGCCAATCCGCGCGGTCGGCGGCGGCGGCGGCAGGAGGAGGCGGGGGGAGTCCAGCGGGTCCCTCCTCCCGTACGCCTGGGCCCCGCGGGGGGCGGGAGGGGACCGTCCCATATAAACCCCAGCTGTCCGGGCTCCGCCGTCCGCACCGGCAGTGCTGTACAGGGGGTGGAGAGGGGACCCCTGACGCGTGCCAGGACCCGCAGCCACAACTTCTCTTTCGTCCTCTCCTTCCCCTCCGTCCCTCTACCCGTCCCTTGCCCCATCCCCTGACCCTTACCTTCTTTGAAGCGTCCACCCCCCAGGAGGCACTGGAAGAGACTTTTCCCGCAGGCTGCGAAAGGAACTAAACTTGGTGGCAACTTGCCTTTTGGTGAGGGCGTCTCTCCCCGCACCGTCTCAAGATGCTCAGGGGTCCGGGGCCCGGGCTGCTGCTGCTGGCCGTCCTGTCCCTGGGGATAGCTGTGTCCTCCACTCGAGCCTGGAGGAGCAAGAGGCAGGCTCAGCAAATCGTTCAGCCTCAGGTGCCGGTGGCTGTCAGCCAAAACAAGCGTGAGTATTGACCGCGAGCTGAAGCAAGCTGTCGCAGGGATGGGACCATAAAGCCAACCAAAGTTGTAGCTGAAGTTTAGCGCGCCTGCGTGCGTGGAGCGTTTGCACGCCTTAACGAGGGAAACCGGCTATGGACACAAAAGGCTCTTGGTTTGAGCAGGCTGAGGGCCTAGGATAAGTTAATACATTGGAGGACAGGGGCTCTGCAATGTCCTGCTGCTCTCTTATCAACTCTACACTGCCAGGTCGTCCTCCTGTGAATGCATCAAACTTACCTTTAAAGAGAAAATAACGTAGCCTTTAAATTTTCGTTTGGGCTTAGTGTGGTCCTGCTTATTTTCTGTGTTACTAAATAACTGGTTAAATATTTTCAGAATGGGGGTAGGAAGAAGGTAGCTACATAGCTATGTTGTTCCTAACCAACTTGAAAGAGAGGTAATTTAGTTCAGATTGCCCTGGGGCCCCTCAGGACGCCTCTCCAGGAACAGAAATCGGAATTCCTCTTAGTTTTTCAAAGACACACCTTCCCTTTGCCTTGGCTAAAGGAAACTGCTTAAAGTTGCCCTCTTGACTTCTTACCTCAGAAGAGCATTGAAATTCCTTGCACAGTTTAAAATGCAATTCCAGTTATCTGCTTTTCAAAACGTTTCCACTTCTTTGATGTAGACCCCTGGCCAGATGGAAATGACATCATTGTATAACATTTAGCTAAGTTAAAAGAAAGAAAGAAAAAAAAAAAAGGAATACCTAAATATCTACGTGTACAAATTGTGGTTAACTCTTTATATAGCTGGTTTCTATATCTACATTTTAGTGGAATATTGCTTTTAATTCTCCTGGTGCCTGATGATTAACTTATTTTTCTATTTTTGTTGCTTAGGCACACCAATTTAGTTGTGCACAAAACGTGCCTGATTTGGAAAAAGGGGGGGATGCAGACGTGGTAACTTTTTCCGTCAATTATTCACAGCTGGTTGTTTCGACAACGGGAATCACTATCAGATAAACCAACAATGGGAACGCACCTACCTGGGCAACACCTTGGTTTGTACCTGTTATGGAGGGAGCCGCGGCTTTAGTTGCGAGAGCAAGCCTGAACGTAAGTGGTGGGTTCTCTGGTAGTTAGTACCTTGTAATAGATGGAGGAGTGGTGCTCGTTAATTAAACTTAACATTAGTAGTAAAAATACATACACCATTTTTTAATAGAATGATCTGTCATTTTCTCTTTAAAAATTTAGTGAATGCTTATATTTGCGCTTCATGTGTTACTTTCACCCTTAAAGCAAAAAGAACAAATGGATCCCCAAGTCGTTCCTTCTTGTCGTCTTACTCTCCCGAAGGCTTTAATGAGAAAAATGAAAGATTTTGTGTGTTCTCCCTCCAAAAACACTTGCTTGTAAAATTTTAACTTATTAGAAAGTTATTTCAGATCTTAAACTGTAAGATTATGGGCCAGAAAACACTTTGGGCACTATATTATAAAATGTTCTCATTTCTTTATGACCGTTGACATGTTTCTTGTAAATTTAGCAACCTTTACAAAGAAGCAGAGATGAGGCTAAAATGGTAATGGTAGGATTAACAAGCCACTGTGCCTGGTGGGGGTGGGGCTCTTTAAATTGTTTGCTTTTCATGTGGACCTTGGTTTGACTTTCTGAGTTAGACATAGATCCGAATCTGAAGCCCTTCCTTTACCATCTAGGTGGTCCTAAGGGAGTATTTATGTGGCTTTTTCTGAAAGGCCCGAGACTCCTTTACAATAGAAATTAATTACAGAAAATTAGAGAACTCGTAAAAGTTCAAAAGCTGAGGCTTTATTAGAGCCTAAGGTCAAATTTGGATCTCCCACTTCAAGTTTTTAAAACTTTTCTTTTGTACTGTGCAAGCAACTCATAGAATGGAAAAGTGAGTTTTCCTTTGGGTGTGATTAATGGAATAGAAAAGTTTTTACATATGTGAGGCTCACATGGACTTTCCTTCTTCCCTCAGCTGAAGAGACTTGCTTTGACAAGTATACTGGGAACACTTACCGGGTGGGTGACACTTATGAGCGCCCTAAAGACTCCATGATCTGGGACTGTACCTGCATCGGGGCTGGGCGAAGGAGAATAAGCTGCACCATTGCAAGTAAGAAAGACATTCTGTAAAATGATGCTAAAATATCATAATATGAATTTCTCCATTCCTGTCACCGTCACTTTCTGTTACCCATGACGGGATATTCCTAATTTGGAGATTTACCCCAGGTGACCAGGTTTTCTTATGTGGTCACTCAACTGGTTCCTGTGCTTCTGGAAGATGATTCTGAGCACAGATAGAATCACTGTTTAGTCTGTATGGACGAGAGGGAGAGAGAGAGAGAGCGAGAATGAGAATGAATACATAGTGTAACCAAGTAGATCTCCTGGGTTCCATTCCAGTAAAACATACATGCTTAGAAGCATCTTCAAGCCAGACTGATCATATGATCATGCACAGTGATTGGGAAGATGGTCATGGAAAGTGAATCAGCCATTGTGTGAACAGCAATTCTTGTTTGCAATGTGAAGACCTCGTGCATTCCACAAACAGTCTGGTTTCTGTGTGACCAGAAGTTTATGCGCAAGAAGCAGATCTCTCTATTCCTAGGGATAATATGGAATCATAAGCCTAATAGTATTTCCATAGTACTTTGGGAACTAGGTTGACTCAGGAATTCTAGTTTAGCTCAGGTACTTTTTCCAGTGTGATTCACTGTGTTACCAATAGATTCTGTTAACATAGCATTTAGTTTTTAAAAATCTATCCTTTAAGCACTTTAAAGGTTTCTGTCTGAAAGAACAAGTCAGTTCCTTGTGAATAGGCTCAATACATTTTCCCCATACTTAATGTTAGAGTTTGTCCAAGTTGCTTGGCAAACCTTAATTGCCAAGGGTCCATAGTGTTTACAATCTAGTGGACAGTTCAGCCTTTGGATGTGCCATTATGTTTAATAGACTAGAAAAGTACCCAGATTTCCACACTTGATGTGTATATATCTATTTGCATTTTGCCAAAATGACATTTCTAACATAGGGTAAAGTATAGACTCCACACTCCTGAAAGCTGAACTACTATCCCCAATATGGCCTCTTCCTTGAATTAGTCTCAGTTTTAATCTGCAATGTGTGTGTGTGGAGACAAGACCATGCTTGCCAGCCTTACTTTTCTGCTTTAGGGTCCAATTTCCTGTGATCCCTCTGGGGAACCAAGGTTTATGACCACTTTCTTTGCCATTCAGTTTTCTCTGTGGTTTCTTGCTGTGCTTAAACAAAACATTTAAATGAATGACCCCGAGCAACCAAAACTTAACTTTTTCCCTGTCTCTGATGGGAAAGCTGTTCTCTGTGTCCTTACTCGGACTAACCCAAGTACCTACTCTGGAGAACATGAGTCTTATTCTTTTAAAAAAAATATTTTCTGTCCCACTCTAACAATTGCTTTTTATCTTGACCAGACCGCTGCCATGAAGGGGGTCAGTCCTACAAGATTGGTGACACCTGGAGGAGACCCCATGAGACCGGTGGTTACATGTTAGAGTGTGTGTGCCTCGGCAACGGGAAAGGAGAATGGACCTGCAAACCCATAGGTGTGTGACTAGTAGGGATGAATGAGGGATGGGAATGCAGTCAAATGTTGGAATGAAACCAGAATCCATACGGACAAGATGTCTGAATTCCAATTCAGAAAATAACAATTTAAATAGATGTTTATTTAAAAAAAAAAAAAGAAATGTTTTATAATCCATAGTCTTAAGGAATCAAATCAGAAAGTACTCACCCTGTATAGAAGTCTTAATTTTGTTTCAGAAGCACAAGATAGAATTAAAAGATTTAGAGAAAAGTCATTTCTCTTGTCTAATATCCGATCTGAGATTTTTCCTTGGTCAAGATCAACTTATTTAAAAGAGAAAATGATACTTTCTACACAATTTTTTCATTGGAACACACTGGACTAAAACACAAAATTGTATGTGTTCTGTCAAACCTTAGTAATTTTTTTCAAAATAAAAATTGTTGAGTTTCATTTGGTCTCAATCTTCAGTTGAGCTCTATAGATACAAATTTAAAAATTTCTGGCTGGAAATTTTACTCTTTATTGTTCTTTATTTTAGAAGCTTTTGTGTTATGTTTGTTTTTACGGAAATACAACTTTTAAATACTTGTCACATTTTTAGGCATTTCTACTTGATCATTCATAATTAGATTGGAATTTTGCATATTTAGTCTCCCACAGACTGGATACATTCATAAATCCTTTTCACTTAAAATACTGATATGAAGAAGAAAGGTGCTGGCTGAAAATACACAGTCCATGTACTTATTAGGAGAACAAAATTTCTGCCTGCCAACTCGACTTGAGCTTTCTTTCGCTTTGGTTACTTACTATGTGCTTAGTTACAGGGCAATTTTTTTTTTTTTTGAACAGAGTACCACTTAAAAAATGTGGCTAGGTTTTTGCTTACACAATACACTTTAAATTACAGGGAGACAGCACAATTCAAAATAACTTTTTTTCCCCCTTTTTTCCTCCACATTTTCCTACAGCTGAGAAATGTTTTGATCATGCTGGTGGGACCTCCTATGTTGTTGGGGAAACCTGGGAAAAGCCCTATCAAGGCTGGATGATGGTGGATTGTACTTGTCTGGGAGAAGGCAGTGGACGTATCACCTGTACCTCTCGAAGTATGCTTTAGTTCTTTATGTTCAGATAAAGAGTTCAGGTATTGTTTTCTGAATTCCTAGAGAGAAGGGTAATGTGATGTCACTTAGAACACAACAAATATGCCAGCCAACCAACTTCTTATTCAAAGAAGACTAAATTAAAGAACAAAACTAAAAAAAACTTAGTTTAATAAGGACTTAGGCTATCAGCTACAAAGAAAAAGCCTTAATATTCACTTCAATGCCAAATGTGCTGTGGACATGAAGATTAGTTGCAAATGTTTAATCTGAATTATCTTTGAGATATTTTGCAAGTATGCATCTTTGAGCACATGGGTACTATTGGCAGAATGGAGCAAAGCTTTAAAGTTTCTTTTTATGTTTCAAAATTAAATAAGGCCTATTCATAGGCAAAATTGGTGAAAATAAAAAGTCCTTATTCCATTGGTTAAAATTTTTTTTTTAATTTATTTTTTTAGCGCCTACAGCACCTGGTATTCCTAGGTGGTCTCCCATCCGAGTACTGACCAGGCCCGACCCTGCTTAGCTTCTGAGATTAGACGAGATCGGGCGTGTTCAGGGTGGCATAGCCATAGCCATTGGTTAAAATTATGTGTCTCTTCCGGAGTTAAGGACAGTGCCTCTCACCCAAAGCTCTTAAATAGGCTTATTAGTCCTGTAAAGAAGCTGGCTTCTTAAGGTTGCCTTAGGGGTTTAAGGTTTCCTTTTTTCTGAAACTTCAAAATAATAGCAACTATAGAGTTCGTTAAGGCAAAGTAGCCATTAACTATTGGTGTTAAAAATATTTTAAATCATATCTAAGTATTTCAAACCTATTTATCTTGCTTAAAATAACCACCTTAAAATGTTTATCACCCAAATGTGAATTCATTGCTAACAAAAAATAAATCTCTCATGGAAAGTGATAATTCTGACCAAATCTTTCCCAGAAACTTGCTGGTTCATTAAATCTTTTGCCTTTAAAATATTATAATTATCAGATTTTCAAGACCTTGGTGGTAATGTTTTAGCTTAAGACAAAATAGATGACTGACTCAGCCTCTTATCTATTATTTAAAGCTCTTCTAATAGCAAGTTGGGAAAAGTTTCTCAAAGAAAAGTCATTTATTGTATGAAATTTTATAAGTCCCTACTTTGTACGAGATGGTATAGGAATGCAAAAGTGAATTGGACATCAGCCCAGTCTTCAAAGAGCACTTAGTAAGTAGGTCAGGAAGTTGAGAACTGCTTATATATTCATCTTCTACAAAGCACAATATTAAGGGCTTCGAGACAAATATTGAAAATAGTGCCATGGAAGTTCAAGGGAAGACAATACTTTTAGCTGAGGGCTTGGGAAAAGCCGTAACCAGCCATCATATCTTCGTTCAGACCTCTATTCTGGTGATAGATCAATGTGGGTATATATTTATGTGAATTTACATCAACTGTCTAATTATTTTTCTCTCAGCACAGTAATTTTCTGATTCACAAATCAAATCCTCTCTACTCACATTGTAGCATATGGACAAAACCATATTATAATTGAAACAATCTATTTGCCAGATAATTGAGCGCATACACTAATGGCAATTTAGTTATAAATTATAATTTTACTTTAATAATCCCACTTTCCCACTGCAGAGTTAACACTGAGAAATTCAAAAGAAACCATTTTGTTAGTGGTTTTAAATAAGCATGTGTACAGGGGGAAGAAGAGACCATTTTGGTCAAAGAAGTTGGTAGCCCCCTGAATTTTTTACGTAACTAATGAAAAAAAGAGATGCTGCTACCTTCTTACAGCTTCTTTGGGGCAAATGGGGAGAGCTTTTGAAACCTACTTGCCTTCCTATTGTTTGTTTTTCTAAAGAAAGTCCCCTATTGAAAGGCAGGTCATACACAGTAATTACTGGGAGAGCCTGAGAATGAAAGAGAAGGGAAATGGAAAGCCAGAGAGTGAATTTGGCTAAAGGAACAATGCAAAAACTATGTTAAAAAGTGAATGAAAGATGATAAAAAAAAAAAAAAAGCATTTTGGCAAACAGGGAAGCGGAACTGGACTAAATCATACAGCTCCCTTTCTGCTGTAGCACATGTAATTCCATCTTTTGGAAGTTTAACGTGCACCACAGCTCAATATAAAACTATCATCGAAAAATAGCTTACCAAGCTTTACTATATTTATTATTTGGGTTTCACTTGAGCATTTGACAAACTTGACCTGATTTACATATTTAAATGCTTTCTTTCCAACACAGACAGGTGCAATGATCAAGACACTAAGACATCCTATAGAATCGGTGATACCTGGAGCAAGAAGGATAATCGGGGGAACCTGCTCCAGTGCATCTGCACGGGCAACGGCAGAGGGGAGTGGAAGTGTGAAAGGCACGCGTCTCTGCAGACCACATCCACCGGTGAGGCACAGAAGGAGCGGGCCGGACACGGGGTAGCATTCTCAAAACTGTTTCTGCAAATCCATTTTCTCTTGACATGCCATTTAAAGATGATTTGCGGTGTTTCGGCTAATAAGCTGAGTTCATTTACATATTGTTAGTTATTAAAACTTTATTTAATGTTGTTTTCAATTTATATAAAAATGAAATGAAAATAGATATTAGGGGGAAAAGCAGTTTTAGCCACAAGCGGTCAAATTGATGTTTAAAAAAATGCTAATATCATAAATATCATAAATGCTAATATATATGATAGATAGATATGTAGATATAGATCGATCTATATATGTACACATATAGCTACATACATATACATACATGTATATGCATTTTAAATATTTAAAGCACATGTTAATGGAAATGAGAGTTATGATGAGTTATATGACTGCTTGATTCTTATGCTAGGAAAGGAGAAAAAAATACATTTGTTGTTTTTCAAAATGGAACATATTTTCTTGTCCTGACATTCAGCTCTTTTTCTAGCGGAAACCATCTTTTATGTGCGGTTTCCATGCTCCAGCAAACTTTGTTGCATTCCATAAAATAATACACTATCATTTTCTTCATGTATTGGCATTCACAATTTAAGAAATTCGTAGAGAGCCTAGAGATGGGAATGAATGACACAGTATCTAAGTATTCTTTTAAAAGGATGTTTTAAATATTTCTGGTACAAGTAAAAGATCTTTGTATTATAGCCTCTTTTGTAAGAATCAGAAGAAAGAAATATGGCAATCAAGGGTGTGTACTTCTTCTGTTATTCTTAATATATTTTGGTTACGTTTTCACTGTTTAATATGCTAGCATTGTTGCTTAGCCTCTTGGCAAACTACCATTTACCTAAAACTATTAATTACTTTTCTTGGGTTTTTCTCCTTGTGATGAGTTTTCATCTTGTTCTGAGCACTTATTGAAGGTGAGCAAGATTAGATTTGATAATATATTTTAGTTGTTCGATTATCATCAGTAGAATTGCTGTTAACTCCCAAAAGAAACAATTAAAAACATCAATTTACTGAAATAATTTTAATTTAAAAGGGTAGTCAGTGTTAAATGGTGTAAGCATTTAATAAATGTTACCTATTTTTATTCAAAAAATCTGAGAAACACTGGGTTAAATAAAATGAAATCTACTTTTATAGAATCTTTATGTTCATGTGCCTTCTGATTCTCCCAGATTGGGTGTGTGAGTACAGAGGCCTTGTTCTCAGTATATATGATCTTAGGAAGTATTGTTTGTGAAGTCTCTCTGGGTTCTAGTGTCCAGCTTCAGTTAGGGAAGGAGCTGAATTACATCTACCGGTCATTCTAGTGTCAATTCTGACTCTTCCCTGCTGTGGGTCTGGCCTTCAGGAGAACAGATTTCTAAACATTTAAAAAACAGGTAGATACAATCTGTTGTCTTACCTTGAAAGGAAGAGTGTTTTAGGAGGATCGATTGGTTTTAGGAAAAAAATACAACAGATCCACAAATAATCCAGTGGAGAAACAAAATTTGGAAGGACACTCTAATATGCTGCCCAGGGTACCTTCTGAAGAGCCCAGAGTTATGCAGATGGCAAGAGGTCCACTGCAGAGTGGCAGAGACTTCTCAAAACAAGGTCAGAAAGAGAAATGCCCTGGTATATTGGGCTTATGGAAGCCGCTAAGAGAGGAAGGATGAGGTGGACCATTCTAGGTGAAGAGAAAAGCATGAGGACAGCACAGGGCACATAAGAGAATGATGAATAGCTCATGAGACAAGGCATAGAGCAAGGAAGAAAGTGGTCAGAAGTGAGCTGGAACAAAAATAGGTGTGAAGGATTGTGAATGCACGGACTGTGAGCTCCTTGGAGTGAGTAATGAGTGAAGGTGTCTGCTCTGTTAAGTGGAAGAGTAATGTGTGTGATTTAGAAATATAATCCCAGTAGCTCCAGATGATCTGGAAGATAAAAGCCCTTTGGTAGACTTTGTGGATTATTTTGTCAGCTGAAAGTAAAAACCATCAAATGGGAGGAGCATTTTTTTCCAGTTTCAGGTCAGTAACAACATAGATTTCAGAGTGATTTGTACAGGACCCTAATGATCCTGACTTCAGGAAATAGTTACTTTCTTTTGTCCAACTTTGTGAGTTTCCTTTTTCATGTTCTTAGGATCTGGTACCGTCGCAGATGTCCGAATGGCCATTTACCAGCCCCAGCCTCACCCTCAGCCTGCTCCATATGGTCACTGTGTCACAGACAGTGGTGTGGTTTACTCAGTGGGGATGCAGTGGCTGAAGACACAGGGAAACAAGCAGATGCTTTGCACTTGCCTGGGCAACGGAGTCAGCTGCCAAGAGACAGGTCTGCATTATCTTTTCAAAAAATAGTACCGATAACTTCTTTAATATTTAGTTTTTGAAAGGCAATACATTCATTTACCCCCCGAAATGTAAACAAAAAAAAACAAATGAAAAAAACTTATAATCTCACCACTTGTGATAACCGCCAGGATTGACATTCGATATGTTATCTTTCAATCTTTTTAGTCTATTATTTTTTCTGTCATGCGGATTAAACTACTCTGTATTTATTTGTCTAAAATGTTGTTATAAGGGGGTCACTTTCTGAATAACTATAATCATCTGTATTTTGTACTCCACAGCTCAAATTTCTGGAGCTTTGTGATATAAACTTCAACAACCTAATGCATCTCTTCTGGGCTACAAAAGTGGTAGTTAGTACTTATAGCCATAATAATCGGTGTGCTTGACTTCTCCCCTAGAATAGCCTCATACGTTAATTTTTATGCCAGCAACAGAGTCATGCATATCCCTCCAGTATCCTTTGAGCAGCATCTTTAATTAACTTGTGTTAATAGAGCTTTACAAATGGAGAAACTGAGGCATGATAGCAGAAGTTGTAACAAAGGACCACTGACAGAGGAATCAGGGGTTGCACTAGCCACAAAAGTCATGGCTTCCTGTGTAATGCATTTTGACTGAAATTAACCAGATGATCATCTGTATTTGCAGCACAAGCTCAATCTCTCAATTAAGATATAAATAAGCACCTACTAGTGGCTGATAGATGCAGCTGTATTTACCGAGACCCTTTTGGTTATGCTTGTAGCTATAACGCAGACTTATGGTGGCAATTCAAACGGGGAGCCCTGTGTCTTACCGTTCACCTACAACGGCAGGACTTTCTACTCCTGCACCACAGAAGGGCGACAGGATGGACATCTCTGGTGCAGCACGACTTCCAATTATGAGCAAGATCAGAAATATTCTTTCTGTACAGACCATACTGGTGAGTATCCCAAGGGAGAAACACAGCAGTGAGAAAGACCTATTTCTCATGCCCTGTGTTTATTAGCTAGCAATCTAGCCATTAATCATGAGGCTGCACGAGAAGTATCACTTTTCTTCAGTCTAGACCCCAGAGACATGGAGCTAATTTAGGAGTGGAAGATCCTGCCATGGTTCCAGTATCCTTGGGAAATGACACCAAGGGAAAAGCCCTCCAGTTCATTTATTTCTGACACGTTGGAATTATGATGTGATTAAAT
>NW_011888823.1:6110777-6125948 GCF_000151845.1 Pteropus vampyrus
CAAGTATACATTTCTCATCTGTTTCCAAATAGCCCACGAAGAAATCTGTACCACCAATGAAGGAGTCATGTATCGCATCGGAGATCAGTGGGATAAGCAGCATGATATGGGCCACATGATGAGATGCACATGTGTAGGGAATGGTCGTGGGGAATGGACCTGTGTCGCCTACTCTCAGCTCCGAGGTATGCTTGCTTTTCAATGTGAAAACTCGTACTGTACCAAAAGCAGGAGAAAAATTGTGTGATGCCACTCCGTTAGTCTACTGTGTTTCGCATTTTAGACAGCTAGTTCAGAAAAGCTGGCACAGCAATTCTAAGATTCTGAAACATTCCCAAGATGTAAGTACTTAGGCTGAGCCAAGATGACTTCAAAGGCTAGAACGCAATCTTTTAATCCTTTTAGCATTTAGTTATGGCCTTGGATTCATGTCTAGAAAAGACTGGATAATTTCTGGGAAAAAAAAGAGACTTTGCTATTCTAAAATTAGATACTTGCGGATCCAAATTTAAGGAGATAAACACCTATAAAGGCCAGTTTATTTTTTTTTTCAGGTCACGAGTTCCCCTTTGGACCTACGTATATAATATAAGGATATTAGTTTATTAAAACTATTTTAGGTTTTCTGTTTTTTGGATTTGAAAAGTAAGATTTACGTAGAACTCTGAACTAATAAACAGTCCATGTAGCTGGTGTACTGACATTGGTCTGAACTTGTTCTTTTTTTGTAGAGAACATTATTGTGTGTTCAGTGGGTAATATAACCCACTGAAATAAGAAAAATTTTGTAGATGTTACAGAGCTGAACTATGAAAAATTTTGGAATAAGAAAAATTTTGGAATAAGAAAAATTTTGTAGATGTTACAGAGCTGAAAGGGACCCTAGGAAGATCCAACTTACAGACCAATTCCTCATATTACAGATGAAGAAGCAGAGACCCAAAGAGAGAAAGTAATCTTGGAGAGTTGGCATAATTTTTTTAACTTTACAAATGCCATCGATGTCATTTTATTGCCCAAATTCAAATACCTCCTCACACCTACCATTCCAGAGATCAGATCTTCACACCATGCTGGGTGCTACCTAAGTATTTTTAATATTCCTCCAATTTATCATAACAAGGAGAGATCTAAAGGGCATTATCAACTAAGTGAGAACTTTTCCAAAAGTAAGACACGTATTTGTTCAAATATTGGCTTCCACAAGAAGGTGTATTTTACCACATTCTTTAGTAGTATATACTTTGACCTTTGTCATTTACAAGTTTATGAGAGAGGATTTTTTTGTGTGTGCAAATCTTGTATTACTAAGCTTCGAAAAAAATATGCCAGTAGAAAAGTTATTTTCATGAGAGATATTGATAATTTAGTGGAAGAAACTGTGTTTTGAAAAAGCATGCCTTTTTTTAAATTTCATTAGTGAAACTCAAAAAAAGTTCTCTACCTATCCCACTGTTTCCTAAATAGATCAATGCATTGTCGACGACATCACTTATAATGTGAACGACACATTTCACAAGCGTCATGAAGAAGGACACATGCTGAATTGTACCTGCTTCGGTCAGGGCCGGGGCAGATGGAAGTGCGATCCCATTGGTAAGTAGCCTCTCTAGATGGATTTGGCTATGGAGAATAGTTAGCAAGTTTCACATAAGGAGAGCTATTCAATGTTACGTGATTGAAGTCGGATCCAGACTTTGATCAGTGGCTTTCAAAGAGTTTTCAAAGTCTTTCCTCTAATCATGGATCAGTGTATAATCTTGGTATTGGTAGTCATTTATTTTTGCTGAATTTGGTGACAAATGCAAATATATGCTAATTAAATGAAATGTATTCTTTGGTTCTGAATCATAGAAATAGTCCTTGCTATGAACGAGAACTTTGCTGACTGTGCAATAACACGGGCAAATAATTATGCTAGTAAATACTTCCTTCCAAATACTTTATTTTTCTTGGCTGCCCTTTATAATATATCTAAGCAAATAGTGAGGGTTGAGCTTTAAAAGAGCTGTGTTACCAGCTTTAAGGTAATCCATTAATATTCCTTTACTAAGAGACAGGTTACTCACTAAGAAAACAAACTGATATGTTGAGTTTGTTTGACCTGAGATTGCCAAAGCTGAGAGAGAAGCCTGAGAGGTTTTCTTAGAAACTGCTTAGCAAGTATTCACAGTAAAAACCTAGTTTATTTACATGTAAAATTAAGTCTTCCGAATTTTGAAGAAGTGTATTAAGTGATATTTTGTCCTTATTATACAAATAGTAAATCGGTTGCATTAATATGGGTAAAATACAATATCGAATTTATTTTTCTCAAATTAATATTCAGAGTATAAATATATACTGAAATCTAAATCTTAATATTTTTATTTAGAAATATTGTTCTTTTAGAGAACTAAATATTCCTCCCAATGGGTACTTTTTTTTTTTTTTACCACTACTTGTCCTGTAAGGTAAAAGATAAGAACAAAATATTTTTTTAACTGTGTATATTTGTAAGGCAGGTTTCTATTAAAAATAAGAATGAATGCTTTATCACACTGAAATTAAATTTGTAGCTTTAAGTCTTCAAGGCTGCTTACCTTTTACTTGTATATATTTTAGACCAATGCCAGGATTCAGAAACCCGGACATTTTATCAAATTGGAGACTCATGGGAGAAGTATGTGCACAGTGTCAGGTACCAGTGCTACTGCTATGGCCGTGGCATTGGAGAGTGGCATTGCCAGCCTTTACAGACCTATTCAGGTGAGTAGCTCTATTATTACAAATTGAGAACTGTGGGCTGGGTTATGAAAACAGGACAGCGTTAGTGCTTATTAATACCCTGATGCGTAAGTTGGAGTCTCCTGACTTTCCCATCCTTTTCTTACATTCCTGTCTGATAATCAATCAGATTTTTGACTAAAATGATTTTCCTTTCTCCCCAACCAAGTAGAAGGTGTGGAAGGCTCTGAAAATGAACCTGTATGTAATTTGTTTCTTAACACTATAGAATACTCCATTAGGTTAAAACACTGGCTAATTTCATCTCACATCCATATGCGGAAATAGAGTCCATGAAATGAGTAATGCTCAGAGTAAAGGGTTGGGGTTCTATGTTAATTGTTTTATATAAACGGAGTTGCATAGAGAAATTACATGAAATAAAATATAGGGCATGCTCATTCATCATTCCCTCTAGTCCCTTTTAGTCAAAATTTTCATTTGTTTGATCAATTGGAGTGTGGAACAAAGTATCTTGGGTCAAGAGTTGAGTAACTTGGTCAATTCTCTGCCCACACAGTTCAAATACTCTCAAATATTTATTGCTGGGTTTTTTCAGGTCATAGGACATAATGCCTTGCTGTAGGTATTGTTAATTCACTTTAGAAAAAATTTTTTTTGAATTTAATTGAATTTAATTTCCACTGAGTGATTAATTATAACAAAGTATGTTGAATTACGAAAGTCTAATTTTTAGGCATCAGTTATTTGTGCAACTACTGAGGTGCAAAGCCTCCTGGACCTCTGTTAACTTTAGGCTTAAAACATGGCCTGCATTTAGAAACAAAAAGATTTTCAGGGTGACAGAATCTGCCTGTGACAGAAATGAAGATTAAGTTAACTAAGTCCCTTCATAATGTGATAAGAAATTCATTATGCTAGAGAACGAGATATGAAATAATTTGGCCACCAAGACATGGGTCCCAGTTCTGTCTGTTTCTAGAGAGATACATATCAAGCTTCACTCATTATTTCCTCATCTGTCGAATGGGGAGATTGTAGCTGATTACCGTCAAAGTTCCTTAGAGAACAGTCTTAACAATCTGAAATACTAAATACCATTCACCCAGACATACTCTTTCTATAGGCTTTAAAAAGATCCTGCTCTCCCCCAGCCTCAGGCCTTGTCAGGGCTGTGAAGGTGACTTTGCTTTAGGCAGACGTGTAGCACAGATTGACCTGGATCTTAACTTGTATTTTGTGGTGAATTTGGGAACAAAAATGACTTAATTTTTTTTAAAAATAATTTTTAAAAATCTGATTGCAGAATTACCATAAGTTCAGAAAGTATACATTTTTTTTTTCTTTAATTATGCAATCAAAGGATGGAACCTTCTAGAGAAATGCTTTCTAGTTTCCGTGTTTCTGGTTGTTATTGGTGTGGCGTGGCAATCTATTGAAAGATTTCCTCCTCAATGATTTATTTCTGTCTTAAAATAAGCCTGTTCACGTTGCTGCTGGCTGGAAGCATTTTGGTGGACAGGTCGGAGATGAAACCTAGATGGGAAGGAATTCTTCCTTATTGGAGTTTTACATGTTGACCTTGTTTCTACTCTCTAAAAAGGGTCACAGTGCAGCCCACTGAGCATAGAGGAGATTTGGGGGAGGAGGGATTGGCGCACCCCTCAGTATACAGTTTAACTGTGTGTCTGGTTTGCTCAGTGATTCATGCCTTGTATGCGGGGCTCTGAGAGTATAGGAAGAATAAAAGAACAGCAGGTTAACGATAGACTGTCTCTGAGCCTTGCCCCATTTGTTTGTCCTACAGAGGACTTGGTAGAGTTGTTCAAACTAACAGAAGATAAGAGGCATTTGGTTTGTCAATAAACAACCAGAAAAGCACAGCTCTCAGCAAACTAAATAGAGAAAAAAGAACTGAGTCGCAAATGCATAAATGTTTAACTTCTCCAGGGTCACCGTTACTGGACAGTATTCATTTTGATCTTATTTTAAAACTGGTTTTAAAAGTATAGGCTTTGTGTCGTATCTTTACTTAACTATTTTGTTGTTAGCCTGATCATATTGAATATGAGAGGGAATAAAGTTTTCACAACTCCGGATAATTGCTTAGTTAGGTTAATCTGAAAAGTTTTACCAACTAACCAGTATCAAAAGGATTATCACTGTTTTAAATCTAAATAATGTAAATGATGTCAGAAATTTCAGATTTTCTGTTTTCAAATCATATGCAGGACATGACAAACAAACAGAGACCCAAGGACATGGCCAGTGGATTAATGGTTACCGAGGGGAAGCGGGGAAGGGTGGAGATAGATAGGGGTAATGGGGGTCAAATATTTGGTGGCGGAAGGAAATTTAACTTTGGCTGGTGAACACAATGCAATATACATATGAGGTATTATTGAATTGTACACTTGAAACCTATTTGATTTTATTAACCAATGTCCTCTCAATAATTTTAATAAACAGTAGAATTTTAAAATAATTATATAAAGAATAAGGTAGATACAGTGATCATCGGAATTTAATTGACCTTACGAAAATGGACACAGTCTCTTTATTTTCTGGGCAAAAATGTGCTAAATGCATGACATTCCCATTGCATTGCAATGCAGTTCTCTTAAAGGTGAGCTGTGTCACAAATCTAATGTTAAAAACATAGAATTTCAAACCAGCACTTGAAGTTTTAGAAGGAAAAGAAGCTTCTGTAGTTTTGCTACATTACCGGGGTCAAAATCAGTAAGTTGCCTTTTTCTTTTCCCTTCCTTCTCCTTTATTATCCTCCTTGTGGACATAGGAGAATGTTTAGGCTTAAAAGTGGGATCATTTGTGTTGTCTTTCTAAAATTTAATCTTAATAGACATTTAACCATCATACGTTTTTTTAAATGGAATACTTTTTTTTAGTAGTTTTAGATTTACAGAAAAATTGAAAGGAAGATACAAAGACTTCCCATGCACCCCCTGCCCCCATGCATGCATAATTTCCCCCATTATCAATATCTTGTTACAATTGATGAACCGACATCATTATCATTTAAAGTTCATGGTTTACCTTAGGGATTATTCCTGGTAATGTATATTATATGGTATCACAAACTTTTCCCCTTCAGTATTGTGATTGCCAAACTAAACAAAACACATATCAGGTATCTCTTTAACCGAGAAAATTATATAACAAGATTTCTTTAAAGGATTGATATTTAAAAAAACTTTACACCAATTATTGTAAATATTTTAAGCATATAATATTCCTATATTTTACTGATTTACCTGCAGTTACTTTAAATAGTCACATCTCTAAAATTTCGCTCCAGTGTTATCTTTAAAAAATTAATTACATTTGTGAGAATCTTCATGAACAGAAACAGTGATTCAAGGAGGAATATGGACTTGACTTCTGCCAATTGTTTAAAAGAAACACCCTGCCATGTTCTGTGAAATGTATACCACTTTAGAATGGAAAATTGAGAATTTTGTACATGAATTTTGGAATCCACATGGCTTGGAAATATTTGTATTAAATGAATCTAATATTCAAAGAATATATGTTAGTCTTTAACCAACTTTGAATTATTACCAGTGTGAAAGCAAATATATTATTCTAGAACTTTTGCATCTACATAGAACTGCAAGTTATATATTTTTCTGCCACAGAAGACTTAATTTCGAAGAGAATTTAACAGCAAAGATAGTACATTTGAAAAATCAATATATTTTTTTTCCTAAGACCTTTCAGAAACTTCAATCTGTTAATCTGGCGAAGTATTTTATTAAACATGCAAAATTTTGCTCTGTTTGACAGAGTGGTGGTTAGAAATTCTTGGGAAGATTATTACAAGGAACTTTATCTTTATTTCTAATAAGTTTAATGTTGATTGACATCATAAAAAGACAGTGTTTTGGAAAAAAAGATGGTGTTCTGTTCTGTAAGCATAAATTATTCAGCTATTTCATTATTATTCTGAATTGAGTCTACACTATTAAGAAATTAATTCCACTTCCCTTATTTTGCTTAAAAAAAGAACTAGAACTATATTTTAAATTAAGACGTAGAAATGCAGAATTTAATGTAGCCCACAAAATTTTTTCTCATTTCAGTTGAAAATTGCTTTAGGAAAAAAAGTTTTCTTTCTTAATAATTTGATCAAACAATAGTATGATATTAGAGTATGTTTGCTGAATAGAAATAAAAATACATTTTTCCCCCAAATGTTAGGCTGCTTAAACCGATGAGAAATAAAACTAAGTCTTTAATTAATGTTTTTGTCTGTTTGTCTTAAGAGTGTACCCTATTTAGAAATGTGTTTGTTTTACATCATATCATCAGGCCTTTGGAATGTTGTTTCTTAGGTGGTAGATTCATTCTTGATTAAAGCTTCCATAAACTAGAATTTGCTTCAAAGAAGCATAACATAATAAGTAAATAAAATTTGTAGTCTGTATTACATTATTTGTTATGGTAGTTTCACAATTTTCTTATAATTTTTACTTTGAAAATGGGGAAGAAAGAAAGCTAAGACACATACTTTTATAAAAAAAATTATTTGTTGTAAACAAGTTCTATTTGCACTTCTCATGTGAAGAACAATAGTTTATCAGCTAAAAAGGGATTTGTTGCATTGATTTCCAATGTCAGTATGTGAAACATTGATCCCAGATAATTTTTATTATATTCACATTTATGGATAAGGAAAACCTCTTTAATGATGGACATCCATGTGTACTACATTTTAAGTTGAAGTGAGTGATTATCCAATAAAACCAAATCTCACATTTAAAAAAAATTATTAAACCTGTTGGGGGTGATATTGACTAATAAAATTATATAGGTTTCAAGTCTACAATTCTTTAATACATAATCTGTAGATTGCATTATCTCTTCACTACCAGAAGTCAACTCTCCTGTCACCATGTATTTGACCCCCTTTACCCTTCCTCCTACCCCCATTCCCTCCAATAACCGCCGTACTGCTGTCTGTATCTATGAGTTTTTGTCTTGTTTGTTTGTTTGTTTGTTTGTTTGTTGCTTTCAGTTTTATATTCCACATATGGGTTAGAAATCATGTGGTTGTGGACTTTTTCCATCTGACTTATTTCACTTAGCATGATATTTTCTCAAAATTCATCCATGTTGTCACACATGGCAGTATTTCATTTTTTCTCATAGTTGAGTAGTATTCCATCATATATATGTGTCACATCTTCTTTATTCACTGATCTATTAAAGGACACTTCGGTTGTTTTCATGTGTTGGCTGCCATGAATGATATTGCAACGAACATAGGGGTTCATATATCTTTACGAACAAATGTTTTCAGTTTTTCAAATACATATTTTTGTTTTCAGGCACAACTGGTCCTGTCCAAGTAATTATCACCGAGACCCCCAGTCAGCCCAACTCTCACCCCATACAGTGGAATGCTCCAGAACCATCTCACATTTCCAAGTACATTCTCAGATGGAAACCTGTGAGTATGCACCCAGAAACTTGGACACTGAGTATCCTGAAGTTAATAAATTCTGAAATTTTATTTCTAGCTTTGAGCCAATAGATCAGATTAACTATCCATACAACTTTTATACTTGTTTAATGGTGAAACAATATGTGGTCAATCGATTGGCATACAGATTTAAACCACAACTATTGAATTCTAGCAAATAAAACAAAAAATAAAACAAAACATTTTACCAACTCATGCAGTTGTATTTAAACTCTTCAGAAAAAAATCAAACTATTGAAATCACTCTTTTTCTTTTACTTTCTTTGTAATATCCATTATATTTAATTGCCATTTGCGAAATTTTGTGTCTAGAGATGTTATTGCAATCAATGTATTTTTCCCTCTAACACCTTTTTGACTCTCATCTTTTCAACTCATCACCAATTCTATTTACTTTAAATTTAACTCTGAAGTGTTATGGGAAACCACTGTAATAAAAGACATTTATAGGTAGTATAAAATTGTACACTAAATTTAAAGGTCTTCAAAGAGTGGCAATAATGGATTTCTCTGAGATTTTTAACAATTAAAATATTTCAGATTTGCTGAGACATTTCTTCTCCCATCCCCAATGACACGGTGTCATTTATAACTCATTTCTATAATTTAAAATGTTTGCAAGTATTAAATTCTCATCTACTCTCAAAAAGCACCCTCCTCAAGGGTTTTCCTTATGTATGTCACCTGAATGTTTGTTTTCCAGTATTTTCTTCTGATCTCTACCCATAAAAGTTCACACTCAATAAAAGGCTTATCACAAAATCTGAGCTAATTGTAATGACTAATTGCAATTTTTTCATAGTGTATTTGAGTTAAAATTTAAATTTAAAGAGTACTAAGATCATTTTCATTTATTCCAAAATATAAATGGATAACTAAGTATTTGAATTATTGAGGAACTGGTTGATTGGATAATTTTTAAAAATTATTAGGCATTAAAATGTATTTTGACGTATTAGTTTAGAAAAATTATAACTTAAAAGGATCTTATCTTGTCTGAAGTAAGGGTGTTTCTTTTTCACACATTTTACTGCAATGATCCATGATATATTAATGAAGTTGGACAGGATGCGAAAATGTAAACTGGAAGCAGATTAAATAAACTGAAATTTCATTCTTCTGCAGTCTTGCCCAAAGTTTGCTAACCGCTTTTAATGGGGTAGTTCTTATCCAAGAATGAGTCATAAAATCAGACCAGTTGAACCTCGTATGTGATGGCTCCAAGAACTGACTCATGAAGCAATACGATGCCTTTGACAGTTTCTGCAAGGCAAGAAACTTAAAATGTATCCCGCCACCTGAAAAATTGAATATGTGGCTTTCCCTAGTTCAGAGAGGAATATATCTCTGTCCATTGTAAAAATGAAAAAATTGGGAGAAGCAAAACTTGGTTTCATCATATTATGTTGATGATATTAAATAATCTGGCAAAAAAGGTGTCTAGCACCTATGACTGTAACTTTGGTGGGCACATTATAAAACTGTTTCTCTACCTGTAAAATGAGGACAATATACCATTAACTTGGAGGAGCAGGGAGATGAAGATTGAATGGAATAATGCAAGTAAAACAACACAGAACTTGCCACATAATAAACTATCAGGAAATATTAGCCATAAAAATAATTATCATTGATATTAACAACCTCTGCTACACATCCATATTTCGATTCCAATTTCCTCCATGATGGAACTGCACAGGTCGTTCGTTCTTCTTTGAAGATTACGCCACATCATCTCTGAATGTTCTTCCTTGAGAATACTTGCATGATTTTTTTTTTTTTTAATTTAAATTTTTAGAAAAATTCTCCAGGCCGTTGGAAGGAAGCCGTCATTCCAGGCCACTTAAACTCATACACCATTAAAGGCCTGAGGCCAAATGTGGTATATGAGGGGCAGCTCATCAGTGTCCAGCAGTACGGCCACAAAGAGGTGACCCGCTTTGACTTCACCACCACCAGCACAAGTTCAGCGGTGACCAGTACGTACCCCAGCCATCCTCATGTCTGTCCCTGAGTTTCTCAGAGTTGAGCACTCCCCAGGAAGTGTTTTCCTTCTCTATTCATCTTCTTCCATGGATGACACCCGCATTTAAAAAAATACAGTTGCATCCTACAAGTGATAGTAAATCTTTTCGATGGCTGAAGCCTCTCTTTCCCTTCTGTGACTTTCTAGGCAACACTGTGACAGGAGAGACAACACCCTATTCTCCTGTCGTGGCCACTTCTGAATCTGTGACTGAAATCACAGCCAGCAGCTTTGTGGTCTCGTGGGTCTCCGCTTCGGACACTGTGTCAGGATTCCGTGTGGAATATGAGCTGAGTGAGGAGGGAGATGAGCCACAGTACCTGGGTAAGCTAAACATGTGGCCGTGACAGGTTTTGAGTGGTTTCTGGTGAACCCTGCTTAGGGGCTGGCGTCCTGGCAGGTGGTCTTTGGTGTATGAGGACTACCGGGGAAAATGTTAGCTTTTGGGGGTACACAATACCCTCATTTGCGTTTTTCAAATTCTCATGTTTAGGGGCCTTTTAGAAACTTTGCCGTAGAATAATCTACATATCTAAAAGTACGCAGATCATAAATATAGAGCTCAATGAATTTTTATAAAGTGAGTACACCCATAAGACCAGCACCCACATCAGGAAAGAGAATATCCCTCCTACCTCACTCCCCCATCCCCTTCCCATAACCACGACGCTGACTTCTAGTTACTGTGCCTATAATGGACAATGTAAGGATGATGTTTACAAGAGGACTGAGTTTACAGATTTGGGGGTGGATTACAAAACATCATCCATCTTTAGAGTACAAACTGAAAAATGAAAAAAAAAAAAAAAAGAAAAATGATCCTGTTGTGCATTTATCATTACTGAGTATCCATGCGTACATTTTCTCTGGTCTTCTCCCGCCTCTCACAAACATATAGCTTTTTAATGTATTTCGAATAGGTTTTGGAGTCATTTGAGGTATTCATATGCACTGATCAGTAAACTTTCCTTTTTATTTCAAAGATCTTCCAAGCACAGCCACTTCTGTGAATATCCCTGACCTGCTTCCTGGCCGAAAATACATTGTAAATGTCTACCAGATATCTGAAGAAGGAGAGCAGAGTTTGATCCTGTCTACTTCACAGACAACAGGTACATGTGTACCACGTGGTAGGAAAAGAATCTTTTTCTGTAAAACAGACCTATAGTAATATTCTCTGACTATTTTCCTCGTTTCTTCCTTTTTCTCTTTGTTAGCGCCCGATGCCCCTCCTGACCCTACTGTGGACCAAGTCGATGATACCTCAATTGTCGTTCGCTGGAGCAGACCGCAGGCACCCATCACAGGTTAGCTTAGCTTCCTCTTCTTGGCTGCCATGTTAGTCTTGATGGCATAAGAGGTGAGGAAGTAGATTCTGATCTGAGTACCAGCATTACTTGAATATCTTATATAATGGCTAGACTAGGGTAGAGTTGTGTGTGTGTGTGTGTAATATTAATTAAGGATGTGATGATTTTCCAGTCTTATGCCCTACTTTCTAATGGATTATTTCCCCTCAAATCCATTTTATTGATCCCCTACACATATACATACACACACACACACACACCCTAAACCTCTAAAGCCAGCTCATTGATTTGTTAAATCAGGCATTCCCATGATAGAAGAGAGATAATTTTTCTAAAAACCTCACTCTAAGACTTTTAAAGAGGTAGCTGAGTTGCTCTCTTACTTAGCTCATTAGGTGACTCAACAGTCTCTGACATTCTTAAAAGACACAGATGGCACTGGACAACTCTATGCTCAAGGTGGTTCGTTAATTGCTTCCATCACCCAAAGTTCAAAGAGAAGATCTAGCTTTAACATGAATATTCATTTTCACCTCATGGCTTCTCAAATAGACATTTATTAAAGATCTTGGGTCTTCAAGTATGATATTTATTATTAAAAAGGTTTGCACAGCTATTCTTATTTTATCTTTGTACTGATTAGTCCTTAAAAGGAGTGGCAACATTGAAAAAAAGAGTAAAAAAGAATCTCTAGTTCTTAACTAGTCAAGCAAGATGCTAAGGACTAAAAGGTGATTTATGACTTTTTACACTTCTGCTCTGTAAAACAGTGTGTCTTCATTTTTTCTCATGAATCTGTAGGCTACAGAATCGTGTATTCGCCATCAGTAGAAGGTAGTAGCACAGAACTCAACCTTCCTGAAACGGCCAACTCTGTCACCCTCAGTGACCTGCAACCTGGTGTTCAGTATAACATCACAATCTATGCTGTGGAAGAAAATCAAGAAAGTACCCCTGTTTTCATCCAACAAGAAACCACTGGCGTCCCACGTCCAGGTAATTAAGATGCTTCCTACCTTATCTCTTAGGGCTGAACAAGGTAACAGCTTAAACCTTCCTTCTGTTGGAGGAACAAAACCATCCTTGAGTTGTGTTCATTCTGTTGGCCTGCTGGACCGGAAGTATAAGAGGAAAGAATAATTGTCTCTGCTTTTTAATTTTATCTCTGTCAACAGTTCCTATATGCTTGTAATCTAATAGATTAGTTTATCACTAAACTTATGAAATTTGGCTGACATGTCCTGACTATAAAGTAACTTATCAAAGCTGGCTATTGGCCTCCCCAATTAAAAGCTAACACCATGAAGTCTTCATATTTTTTCCTAGAAACTTAAGGGTCAGTTCCTCTTTCACTCTTAAGTACTATAAAATGATTCAGTAAAATGAAAACCACCATTTTTTTCCTGTTGTCACAATGAGGTGTTTTGTGGGGTTTTTTTGTATGTTTGTTTTAAACTCCTCAATAGGATACTTCATATATTGGAACCTCATCTTCTTACCTACTTTTATTAAATAAAACCTTCAAATGACATATGTAAGCAATATGACTAAAGCGTGAAAATATAAGCAAAAAAAACGTATTCTCTGGTTAAGAGACAAAATTTAGCATTGCTTTGGAATGAGAGGCTCAATGAATTGTCTTATCCATGTCAGGGAACTGGCTTTTTAAGAATTATCTTCAGCAGGAATTGTGAATGACCAGTTGACTCTTGTCTGTTAGATAAGGTTCCTCCTCCCCGGGACCTCCAGTTCGTGGAGGTGACAGACGTGAAGGTCACCATCATGTGGACACCTCCTGAGAGTGCAGTGACCGGTTACCGCGTGGACGTGATCCCCGTCAACCTGCCTGGGGAGCACGGGCAGAGGCTGCCCATCAGCAGGAACACCTTCGCAGAAGTCCTGGGGCTGTCCCCTGGGGTCACCTATCACTTCAAAGTCTATGCTGTGAACCATGGGAGGGAGAGCAAACCTCTGACAGCAGAACAGACAACCAGTACGTCCTGCCCCTGACCTTTCCTCCACCCCAGATTCTCCACCCTCAGTGCCAGCCTGTGATGAATGTGTAGCACACCACTTGCTCCGAGGTTTACAGTTAGAAAAAGAAACATACTCAGCCAAGTATAGTGGACATAAGGCATATTAAACTTGAAAACAAAACTGAAGACATAGATGCTGAATGGTAACCCATTTCCCACGTACTGTGCCAGTGGAATAGCACCAAGAGAGAACATAAGAGACCCCAAGTTTCTTTACTACTGGAGACGTGGGTTAAAAATTGGAGTGCCTTTTGTGTGTAAATAAATATAACCAGGTCAAACTTCAAATGTAAGCTCTTAACACTTTTAGTATATAATCGTTTACAAATAGTAATTACTAAAACATGTAGCGCTTGTTCGGCACCAAGTCCTCTGCTCAGTTCTTTATAAGCTTTATCCTCATATTTTGACCTAATGGGGAATGTCTTATTGTTCTCCATATTGGGCACATGAAGAAACTGAGGCTTACAAAAAATTCTGGAACTTGTAAGGTCACAGATCTAGGAAACGATGGAGCCGACCTAGGTCTTTTTGACTCCAAAGCCCATGCTTCCAATTATGATACTTAACTATCTCTTAAACATGTCTTCTCTTTTAAAAGTGTTTTAAATTACTACAGGAAAACTGCTAGTTATCATAAGAAGAAAAATCACAATTCGTGTGATTCTTCCTGATAGTGCAAACTTGCTAGGGTCCTACCATGATTCTGAAGTTCTGAGTGTATATTATAATTATTGTTGCATAGGAATCATGTGAAAATCAGTTTTACTTCTTTAGCAAAGGACTGTTCATTTGATAAATGCAGAAAATATTGCTTTTGTTTCATGTGAAGCTTTCTTCTTGTCTTCATTTTAGTAGGCTTATTCTTTTCTTGTTTGGCTCAGCAGAGTAAATTGTGGCATTTACAAGTGTCTTTTTTTTTTCTTTTTAATGCCGTCTCTATAACGTTAGTATAATTCCGGAGGGTAATGAAAAAGTCATGCTGGAAAATTAGACTTTCCACAGAATCATAGCCAAGCAAAAAAGGTCAGCAATTTCTCATGACTGACACAGAGTTTTGCAACGTTCTATGTAGCCCTCGATCTCTTACTGGCTCAATATTTTCAAGGTTTTGACTTATACCTAGTTTCAGCCTTAAGGAGAGAAAATTTCAGAAAATTTAGCCAAACTTTAGAATTTCAGTATGATAATCCCGAGGTTCAAATATCTCTTGACGTGTTTCATCTTTTTTTTCCCAGAATTGGATGCTCCCACTAACCTCCAGTTTGTGAATGAAACTGACTCGACTGTCGTAGTGACCTGGACTCCACCTCGGGCCCGGATAGCCGGGTACCGACTGACTGTGGGCCTGACACGGGGAGGCCAGCCCAAGCAGTACAACGTGGGGCCTTCGGCTTCAAAGTACCCACTGAGGAATCTGCAGCCTGGGTCCGAGTACACTGCAAGCCTTGTGGCTGTAAAAGGCAACCAGCAGAGCCCCAAAGCCACTGGAGTCTTTAATACCCGTAAGCCAAAATCTCAGTGTCTTTTCTTAGTGATGTTGTAGGTTCTCACCTATTTTGACATTCT
>NW_011888823.1:6127172-6146100 GCF_000151845.1 Pteropus vampyrus
TACAAAGAATTATGAGACCCTTTATTTCTAGCCGAGCATGAATTATTTTTAACTTAACATTTTCAATTACAGAAGCACCTGACATAACTTTTTTTAGCATGTGTAGATATATATATATCTATGAACTAGTTTTCAATTTTCTAAAAGCTTTCAACAAATCTTACTCTTTGACCAATTTAAAAATATAGTTAATATAAAAAAAAGTGAATATAAGCTTAGTTCAAAAACAACTATGGAATTATTTCCCAAAGAAATTATCTATAAGCTTTTCCCTATGGGAAATCATTTTACCAAAAATTTATTTCCTTTTAAATTTGGTGTATGAGATTTAGCTTGTGAAGTCTTCTTCCTAAGGAATTGCTGTTCATCAGCAAGTAAAATCTGCTTTTTATTTGGAAATTTATTTTAAAATTTTGCTATTTTATGTTGCATCTTATTACGTCTATTAATGTGAAATCAATGTCTTTGTGTTACTCGTAAATATCTATTTCTTATGGATGGCCTTCACTGCATTAGAATGATAATTTCAGTAGATGTAGTCTTTTATTGACTACACATAATTCTACAGTTATCTTTTTCACCCCTAAAGATAAGATATATTTTACATAGTTTCTTTTGTTGGAAAGAGTGCTTATAAAAGAAGAAGAATTTTTAATAATACTAACAATAATTATGTGGAGTGGAATGGGTCAGTATAGGCTATCTCAGGTACTTTTGGAGACGGGTATATTGGACATGTTATTTTATGTTCTGCATAATACATTTAAATAAAATATCACTATATTTAAAGTGAGGATAATCAAAACTAATTTTATTAGATAAAGATTAACATAGTTCCTTCCACTTAGTATATATATATTTTTTTAAAGTTTGTTTAATAGATGACTGACTGAGGAATGAATGATATTGAAAACAGATCAACCAAGCTTAGATTTAAATAAACCAACGTAAGCAAGAAGTTCCACAACTTTATTTCAACTTCAGGTTCTCTCAGAGGCTATAAACATCAACAGGGCCTGCATATTTTTGAAATTACTTTAAGTTTCTGTAGCTTTTTATTGTTTTATTAGGCTGAATTCTGGGAATAACTTTGCTGGATTTTGTTAACTCCTGCTAAATTCTTAAGAGCAACTCTGGGTGGGGGCTGTTTCTGAGGGAAATTCAACTTTCTCCTTTATAAATAAGGCAGATTTTATTTCTTTAACAGCCAGGTTGTTCTTCACTGAACAAGACCTGCCAGTACCCATAGCTCATACTTGCAGTCACACCCTTTGTTTGACATCAGTTTGTGGGTTTGTGGTTTGGAGATTTTTCCTGCAATGGTCTTCCCAGACAGAGAGCACCATCTTAAACTTCAGAAGATTCTAGGTGGCTGGCTCAAGCAATAGAAAATATCCAACCTTAAAGCCCAGGAGAATGTAATTTGTGAAAAATTTGTGGCTTTCACAGATGTTCAATGAAAGAAGCTGCTTACTAAATTGTTTCTCATGGCCATTAACATGGTCACACAGGGCTGGCTATGGCATTTCAGCTAAGTCAGCAACAGTCAAGTAGTGTATGATTTCAGGGCACCGGGAAGGCATCACAGGTCACCTATCTTAGTTTCCCCTCAAATGCCATCAAAATAATAACATACTTATGAAACAGCTCACTAAACCAATAGTACTTCATTTCAGCCAGTAGAACGGTCATTACAAAGTGGCTCACGTGCATATTTTATTTTTTTCTACACAGTATTTTAAAAATATATTTTTTAAATTGTACATTAAAATTCAGACTAACAAAAAAATAAAGAAGAAGAATTGAAATACTGGAACTGAATTCCCACATGACAAAGCAAAAACAATTGACTGAAGCTGAGTAGAGACTGGAGTCTTAAGACTTTTCAATCTTCATTCGTATAACTCTGGAGAGTAACTTTTTGTCTCACCAGCCATTCATTCATAATTTAGTATACATGCATTTAATAGGTCCTCCCCCCGCCCCAGTGGGTACAGAATTTGGTTGGTATGTAAAGAGGAAGCAATAGTGAAGGCCCTAAGCATATAACCACAGCCATCAGCACACTTGAAACCCTTGAATTTGACTCACCCTACTCAAATGTCTTGGCTTCTGCGACCTAACTTTTTTCATAGAAGCGAGTTATTGAAATGCTTATTATAAGATTCAATTGTTCAGCCAATTATATTTAAGAAATTCTAAATTGATAATAACATTTGTAGGATTACTGAAAATGTCGGTCTTAACTCTCTGTACACATAGTCTTTTTCTTCCTTTTTTTCTTTTTTTTTTCCAAAGTAATATTTTCACTAAGAGAAATAACTGGTGTCAGGATGCTAAGATATGGGAGTAAACATTCTATAATTTCTGATTCTAGTGGCAGAATATTAAATTTCTGCAGTATTGTAATTCTGAATGGGTACTCACATATTTAAGGAAAGAATCTTTAGAATCTGTAAGTGTATCCAAGGTGGCCAATTTTGTTTAACTTTCATATGGCATCTCTTCCTGCAACCAAAAATAATTGGCCATCATTATGGAATAATGCAGCATAAAGCTATTTTTAGATCATCATCTATAATTTAGTCATTGTTCTCAAATTAATGATTAAGAAGCAGAATAACAATCAATGTGTGTGATGACCAGTTTTACATGCTGACATTATAAGGGAATTTATTGTCATCAAATGCAAATTCCAATCGTGATGAAAAGACATAAACCTGCATATTAGTCAGGTCTCAGATGATTTGGGTGGTACATGAAAGATGGAGAAGCTGTGGCCTACTCCAAAGTCTCACCCAGCAAAGGAACATAGGTTACATTGCGGATCCACAAGCTGATTAATGAGGTTTTCAATAAAAGTACTTGTTATTTATGTCCCGTGTATCACCTGTGATTCCAAGGTTTTGACACGTGCATTGATTCCATTTCACAGTGCAACCCACGGGCTCCATTCCACCTTACAACACAGAGGTGACTGAGACCACTATTGTGATTACATGGACACCTGCCCCAAGGATTGGTTTTAAGGTAAATCACAGATGTTCCTAATCTCTTGTGATATAGCCCTGAGGTGCCCTCACGTTTCTGAATGTGGTAGAAGTAGAAGCAAGATGTTCAGGAGTCAGGAGACCTGGTTTTGTTACCTGCTTCCATTCATACGTCTCTAACCTCATCGTTAGGGAATAATAATACTTCTGCCTCACTGAATGGCTGGAAGGATGGACAGAGACAGTGACAAGTGCTTTGAGAAGGATAAGACATTAATATGGAACTGTTAGTTGTTGTTATCTTATTTTCTCTATTCTTTCCTCCAGGGAACTACATTTAAATATATAAAGGAAACTCTGTTTGCTGTGTTGTTCTGCATGGGTGTCAACAAATTCATGAAAGCCAATTTAGGAAAACCAAATAAACTCTGAGTCACTTAAAAATCACATTTTCATCCAATCAGTTTCATCTGAACTTGTTCAAAGCCCCGTGGGCGCATCTCTTAATAGCAGTTAGAATTAAGGTCTTCCTTGCAGATATATAGATCCCTGTTCTTTAAAGTGATGATGTTAGGAAAGTGATGAATACAAATGAGTGTGTTTAAAAAAGTTGCTTTTTTTGGGGGGGAACTATTTATTATGATTGGAAATCAAGACTAAATCCACATGATCGTTTGTTTGAAAAGAATATACCAAAAGTCACTTCCTTTTTGAGGAATGCAGATAGCCATATTGACGGTTATGCTGCTTAAATTCAGAGAAGCCCTTTTTGAAGATTGCCAGCATACCTGTTAAATTTCCCTTAACACTGTCATTCTAACTTTCAGAAGCCATACACCATACAAAGGATGTCCCTAGAATTGAACACTAATGACACAATATTACTTAGATTTTTGAAATAAAAGTTTAAAAGGATTTAAAATTATGAGCACATTCATTTTAATTCTCCTTTTGGAACATATCGTCCTGCAGTTGAACCTATGAACATACTTCTTCAAAAGGAGTGTTTTTGCAGTATAAAGTGTTACAGGAGCTGGTGCTTCTAAATGGCAACTAAAAAGTGAACCGAATATTAATAACTCATTAAAGAGAGAGCTAGGGGATTTCTTCCAGTGAAAATAGTAATGAACTGCTTTGTAGTCCAAAGCCCTTGTGTACTGGTTTGTACCGCGAGATGATTTATTAAGCAAAATAGTATGTAATGACATTTCTTTGGAACTTTTCATTACAGCCACCTTTATTCAGTTTGAAAGATACCTCCCACACCCCAGCCCCTTAGAATTTCCAGCTAAACTATCTAATTGAGCTAAAGTAAGGCCCCACTCATTCCCTAATAAAGGCACATTGTACAGTTCCTGAGGAGTTCTCATTCTATGAAGGATAACCACAACCTCTCGGCAGTAGCCCGGCTTCGGAAATATTTGTCCTTGGTGTTTATTTTGTTTTCCTTCTTCTAGCTGGGTGTACGACCAAGCCAGGGAGGGGAAGCACCACGAGAAGTGACTTCGGAGTCAGGAAGCATCGTTGTGTCTGGCCTGACTCCAGGCGTGGAATACGTTTACACCATCTCAGTCCTTAGAGATGGGCAAGAGAAAGATAAACCAATTGTAAACAAAGTAGTGACACGTAAGAAGAGTTCTTTGTCTCTTTTCTGTTTTTTTTTTTCTCTTAAAACTGTTCCATTTTCAAAAGATAGCTGATATCAATCACTTTTTACTTATGATAATGGCCAGTATACCTCTTAAATTTCTCTCAACACTGTCATTCTAACTTGATTCTAATTAGATTCTTCTAATTGGAAGAATCACTCTTGAGATATCAGGATACTCATAAATGAGAAAATTTAAATTAATGGAAAAGATCCATCCTTAGTTATATTATTAGCTATTTCTAAATTCTGAGTAGCAAATTCAACTCACATAGTCCATGGCATCAGAACTGTTTCTTCAATGTCAACAATATTAATGAACTGCCAAGGTGAAAAGAATTTTAATAATATTGAAAAATCAGTAATCATAAAATTCTGTCAGAGAATTTCTGTCCACCATGGTTTTATAGTACAACTTCTATATTTTTCCTGGTTCTTTTAAAAAAAGAGTTAGAAAGGAGAAAGGGAAGGAGAGGGGAACATGTTCCAATTATTCCACAGGCCAAGTGCTTTGTGTTAGCTTTAACTTTTAATTTGCAATTTTCTTTCTGCATAGCATTGTCTCCACCAACAAACTTGCACCTGGAAGCAAACCCTGACACTGGAGTGCTTGTAGTCTCCTGGGAAAGGAGTACCACCCCAGGTAAGCTTGAGGTGTATCAGAGCACAAGGATATGCAATACTTTTTCAAGATGAAGACTTTAGAAACTGCGTTCTTTTCAGAGAAATGCAGGGTCAGAACTTTAAGTAGCCATCCCTCCATAAAAAATACAGGAGGACATGAGTATACATCATAGAGAGACATATAGGGTGTTTTACTGCATGTTCATTAAGCTCACACGAGAGAGAACAAGGCAGACCCTTATTGAGCTTGTAGAGAATCATGAGGGCTGAGAAAAAGCATTCTGGAAGGTAGCTTTTGCTCAGTGGCATTCAAAATTGTCAAAGAAATGGTTGAAATCATACCACGTAATTTCCCTTTTATTAGTTATTATAGATTCTAAGTTTATTATTCAATGAAGTTTCACAAATATTTTGTCATGAGTTGTACCACAATAATCTAAGGGTAGTAATAGATATAAATGACCTTCATTTTACAAAATGAAATAAAACTGAAATTCAGGAAAAAAAATCGATCTACTCACAGTCACAAATTTTAAATGTTACAGAACTGGGATTGTAACAGAACTTTTTCAGACTCCTTCTTACCCCCCAAATTGCATATTTGGAACTTAATTGTTTGTTCATTTTACTTATACTCAATTTTGTTTGTTCATTTTACTTATACTCAATTCTGAGAAATTTTGTTTGTTTACTTATATTCAATTTTGTTTGTTCATTTTACTTATACTCAATTCTGAGAAATTTGGTTATATGGAGTTCCATGACTGTTTTTAAAGCTTTAAATGTAGCTTTTGTCTAAACTCTTTGTTTACACATTGAAAATTACTTATAAAATCCAAAAATATGTAAAGATAGTTATATCAATATTCAAGTAGTATAATGTACCATGGCAATGACTGGAGAAATTTTAGATATTCCTGACCTTTGCCAAAACCATGTGAAAATTTTAAATAAGAAGGATTAACTGAAATGTAATCATATTATTTAATAGAGAGAATATTGGAAGAATCACTGTTGAGATATCAGGATACTCATAATGGAGAAAATTCGAAATTAAACAAAAATGGAGGTTCCAATTCATATTGATTGCATTCATAACTGCTGTATTTCTTAATTTAAGGGCTTATTTCACTAATTATAATTTTCCTGTAATTTTAAAAGTAGTTCTTACATTTGCTTGGGCACACAACTAAGACTATTATCTCTAATTATCTGATCAATGTGTGCAATCACACAGAATAAAACTAGTTCAGAATATCCTTTTTAATCCCCCTCTAAAGTAGAGTGATTCTGGTGAAATTTTAATTATCTGTGGAAACATTTTTTAAGCCAAAGGTATACTATTTCCAGCCAAATTACTCGGAATTTGAAACTTTAAGTTGGCAAGTTTCATGCTTGTTGGAAGCTAGATCATTAATATTTAGTTTTAATGGATGGTCATCTGCATGGTCACTAGCAAACCTCAACATTTATTTCTCATCCAGTTGGATTTCCTTGTATATACCACTTTAGTTTTCACCCTGTTCCTATGACAAAATATAGCATTATTTCCTTGCCCTTGGTAAGTTTAACTTAAATATATTTTTTCATTTTACTTTTAATCTGTCCATTAAGATCTCTGTTCATCACTGTTCTAATTTGAATCTCTTTCTCTCCTCAATCCTCTTAGTGCCTATTTTTATGATTCCTGAAGTCTTTAGCAACTAATATCATTTATCCAGAATAAGTAGAGCCACTTTAGTTTTTCACTTGTTCTCCTTTCCTTAGTCCTTTCCTGTAAATCCCGTAGGTTCAGACCTTGTAAATTAGGAGGGCCCACTTTGGGGAATGTGCCTAAGGTTGAGAGCCATTCCATATCAAGCAGGTAAAATGGAATATTCCTCAGCTGTCCTGCAGATGATCCATTAAGGAAAATCGGGATAGAGTGGTAGCAGGAGCGTGGAATTTCGAGCCAGGAAAGCCTTTGGTAATCACTTCCCCCTTCCAAGATTTTCTTTAAACTGAGCATCTTAATACCTGCCTCGAAGGGTTATTGTAAGCACTGAGTGACAGTAGAGTCCTCAACAAATGCCAGGTCTTTTCCCCATTTCCCTTCATGGGTCCATCATTCCCCACAGTTTAATGTGCTCTGGGTCACAAATCCTCCATGCAGTCACTCCCTGCTTTCTGTTTTCTCCAGACATCAGTGGTTATAGAATTACCACCACCCCAACAAATGGCCAGCAAGGATATTCTCTGGAAGAAGTGGTCCATGCAGATCAGAGTTCCTGCACTTTTGAAAACCTGAGTCCTGGTCTGGAGTACAATGTCAGTGTGTACACTGTCAAAGATGACAAGGAAAGTGCCCCTATCTCTGATACCATCATTCCAGGTAATGGAAAAATAAGCTGTTATCCTCAGAATAGCAGTTTCAATAAGAGTGGGGCTTAACATCTTAATCTCCAGATGGCTGAGTGTGTCGAATATAGTTGGGATTCAGTTCTGATCTCCCAACCGCACTCTTCAAAACCACGAAGGCAAAGCAACTATTTGGACAACTGCTTGCTGTTAACACTGCTTTCCTGTCTGTGCTTCACTGGGGCACTATCTGCTGTGATGAGTATGTGTTGGAGTGGCAACTATGGCATTAACTGTACTGTTTGCTCAAGGGGAAATATTACTAAAACGGTGTCACGTGTCTGTACTCAGTACTGACGGGCTAAAAGTAATATGGTGAATGCATCCCACGGGCACATGTGTGCCTCGTTTCACAGTCCATATCAATTTTCAACAGCAGCCTATAAAATAGTATCTACCTCCATATGTGGACACTGAAATAGCACTTGATTGACACATCCAGTTCTTCATCTTGCCATTTCGAATCCTTCTTTTTTTAAGTTGAAAAAGAAAAGAAAAAGGGAAAAAAAGAAAAACTAAACCTTCGGGATGGTCTTTCATAAGGGTCGAAAGACAGCACTGAAAAGACTTATTTAGGGATAGGTTTGTTGTTTGTCCGAAATTGGATTGTAACAGAATGAAAACAAACTGTGCTCCGCTTTGCACTTTTTGGTAGAATGCTTTTAGTAATACTAATTAAATAACTTTGATTATGAATTAAAATATTGGCAATGGCCTTGGACTCAGGCCTATCTATCTTTTACCTAAATTTGCTTTTAAATGGCACATTTCTCATCATATATTCATAATGCTTTAGCATTATGGCCATAAGGTTGTCATGAGTTTTTATATGGGGGGGAGAAAAAGAAAAACTCATCAATCAATTTCTTTACAAAAAATCTTTTTCATACAAGCTTTATTTTCCTACTAAAAAACTTTTGGATTTTTTTTTAAACATTGCTGATACTTACTGCAGATATTATGTCTAGGTCCTGGGAATGGTTTCGACATCCTAAACCGGCCTATAATTTTTAGGAACCTGAGAGGTTCAAACTGTACTGTTTAAAGACATTTTCGAAATGCAAGAAAATCCCTAAAAGAATATCGTAAGCTGTTTGATTCTCCCAGGGAAGCAAACTATTCACGATGCTCAGGAAGTCTTTTCATATAATTTGGAACAGATCGCATACTACCATCATTGCTTTAACATTCCATCAATTTTACTACTAGTGACCTGATGTACACTGCTTTATTTTTTCCTCTTTTTTTGCCTCTATTTTCCTTTTGCCCCCCTTTTTGCTTCGTAACTCAATAGAGGTGCCCCAACTCACTGATCTAAGCTTTGTTGACATAACCGATTCAAGCATCGGCCTGAGGTGGACCCCGCTAAACTCTTCCACCATTATTGGGTACCGCATCACTGTAGTTGCGGCAGGAGAAGGTATCCCTATTTTTGAAGATTTTGTGGACTCCTCAGTAGGATACTACACAGTTACAGGGCTGGAGCCCGGCATTGACTATGACATCAGCGTTACCACTCTTATTAATGGCGGAGAGAGTGCCCCTACTACACTGACACAACAAACGGGTGAATTTTGAAAACTTCTGTGTTTGAGACATGGATGGTGTTGCATGCTGCCACCAGTCACTCTGGTTAAATATGGATGTTTCAAGGGAAAAGCCAGCAATTTGCCTAAGATTAAGAGCGGGTGGATTGGGGGTGGCAAGCAGTCAAATGCAGATGCTAAACTTACTGGAGGAAGACATTCAAGTAGTCTTAAGTATACTTTCACTTTAACCACAAATATGGATAAAGCTAGAAATGTAGATATCTGATTTACTAAATACAAAATGATGAGGGTAAATTGAATTTTCAGACCTGTAGTTTGTTAAAATTATCTAACATTAATACAAAATCATATAATGAGCACCAGTTAATAAGAAATATACTTCCAAAATGTACCATTTTGCTCTTCCTCCTACTCTTTGATAAACTCTACCACGTTCCTTTTTTGTAGCTGACTAAAAACCCATTGAAATTTAGGGTAGAGTGGAAGGGGAAGGAGGTTGTTTTGAGGTAGAAGAAAAAGTAACTTTGGAACATTCTAGGTTTCATTGCCGTGGAGAGGTAAAGAAACTCCTCTTTAACCTGAGTCTGGGGACAAGCATGCAACATTATAAAGGTTCTCTGCCCTGCATGGTAAGAAACATGCTGAGAACCAATTTGCATGAACCCTCTTCACTTGTAAGTAGAATTCACTGAATGGAATTGTAGCTGTAGTCATCTCATGTCCGGGAGAAATTTAGGACCTTCTTGTCTTTTTGTCTGTGTGCATGTGTTTCCTTGGAAAGTACTGCTATGTTTCTCTTTGCTGTGTGGCAACTTAAGCCTCTTCAGCCTGGGATAAATGATGTTAATATGTACTTAAAATCAATGTATTTGAAAGTAGATTGAAATTATTGTTTAAGATATATTCATGGCAGAAAGGTTAAAGGGGCCTAACAGTACTATGTGTAGTATTTTATTTTTAACAGTATAAGTGACTCTTGAACAATGTGGGGGTTAGGGATGCCGACCTCTTCGCAGTCAGAAATCCACGTATAACTTTTAAGTCCCCCCCAAATTTAACTACTGATAGGCTACTGTCGACTAGAAGCCTCACCAATGACACAAACAGTCAAATTAACACATATTTTGTGTTATATGGATATATACTGTTTTCTTTCAATAAAGCAAACTAGAGAAAAGAAAATGTTAAGAAAGAAGAGAAAATACGTTTACAGTATTTACTAAAAAGCCCACATATAAGTGGACCCATGCAGTTCCAACCTGTGTTGTTCAAGGGTCAACTATAATTTACTATGATTTAGATTAGACTTAGACTATTTGCATGATTATGACTCGTTTCCTTTATGCATGAAGTATTGGTTTTACTTTTCCAGCTATTTTTTATTAGCTTTTGGTTTTAAATCACATTAACTTAGTCTTCCTTCTTATTTGAAACCAGCTGTCCCTCCTCCGACTGACCTGCGATTCACTAACATTGGTCCAGACACGATTCGTGTCACCTGGGCCCCTCCTCCATCCATTGAATTGACCAACTTCTTGGTGCGCTACTCGCCTGTGAAAAATGAAGAAGATGTTGCAGAATTGTCAATTTCTCCTTCAGACAACGCAGTGGTTTTAACAAGTAAGTGGTCAAATGAACCTGTTCAATAAATACTAAGCTAGAGCAGAAGGAAAGAAAGAATTCTGAGTTATCAGGTAGAAGCAACTACACTCAAGACAGCTACGACAGAGCTAGAAACTAAACTCCAACTCTGACATGCAGCTCTGTAGACTTTGAAAGATGTCATCATGGTTATCGTTATTTTAACATAATTTTGATAGCTACAACTTTTTAAAAATCAGTGGAAAAACAGCAGTGAACAAGTTCTGCTTCCACATAAGCACATAAAAATAAATATATGTCAAGAGAAATTATATGAGTAAATCTGAATGTTTAGAGAGAAAGTGAAGATTGAAAATAGTGTCACCATATCTGTTTTATTATCATTCTTTTAAAAAGTGTCAGCAGGGAATCTATTTAGCATTTGAAAACGTAGAAATTGGTTACTCAAGATAGATCAAGATACTCTTTTGAAGAAAGAACCCGTTTAATTTGTATTTCAAAAGGAATCTGTTAGCAGGATTTCTCTGAAGACTGAGGACTTAGAAAACAACTGACATTAAAATAAAAACAACAATTTATGGAAATTGTCTTTTTCTAGTTCTTACTCTTTTGAAATAGATATCTTTTATTAAAGAAAATTAAAATGGGCTGCAACATGGTGTTATGTTTCAAGTAAATGTTGCTCTCAGTATTTTCATCATAATAAAGTACATACATACAAACAGCCAGTTTCGACATAAGGGAAAAATAGCTCACATTTAGGTCCATCACCAAACGATGGGCAGAAAACACCCTCTGTCCTTCCGACATATTTTAAAAAGTGAAAGACATCTCTGCATGACCATAGTTTTGGTTTCTCATTTTGTGGCTGAGGGCAAGAGCATCCTTACATCTCCTACCAGTGGGGCTGTTGTTTCTGTTCCGAGCACTGTCAATCACTACACAGGAGCCCCTGCCTCAGGACCAGTGTCTGCCCCACCGTAGCCACAGACCTGTCACATGTTCATTATGTGTTCTAAGAACTTATTCTAGATCCTATTCTAGATCCCAGGGTAACCATATTCCCCCCCAAAGAAGCCATTATGACCCTATTTTACAAATGAAGCAACTGAGGTCCCAAGTGGTTAAGTAAATTGCCCTTAGCCAAAGCTAAGGAGGAAAGTGGAGTCCAAGCCCCCAGCAGGAGCCTCTTTAGAAAGCCCGAAGGGGAGATGATGTGGAGGGGAATGGGGTTTAGTGAGTAGTTCAATGGTTAATAACCTTATACTGTGCATTTTTTTGGTACCTAAAAATGAGAGAAGAGGATATATAGGAATGTGTAAGTAATTTTTTTTGTGTTCTGTTCTCATCTTACTATGGCAGAACTGATCACTTACCCTTTGAAGTATTACTTTTCCAGTAAAAGTTAATTATCAAGACCATTGGTCATGGCCTGGGTAACTCCTGTGTGATCTTGGGCAAATACATCAAAGAAGATAACTTCATTATGCCTCAGTTTTCTCATTTAAAAAATGGGAGTAATTGTAAACCAGACTTTCGGAGGTAATGGATATGCTCATTATCTATAATGTGGTGATGGTTTCACAAATGTATACATTTGTCAAAACCTGCCAAACTGTTTGCTTTAAATACATACAGTTTATTGTATGGTAGTAAAGCTGCTTTAAAAAAGTAGCAAGCTACTTCACTGGATTATTCTGAGGAGTAAATGATAATCTATAGCACTAAGGTCACCATTATCCCATGCCTTCAACAGATATACCATTAAATGAGTGATAGAAATATTACTATGTTACAGCAACTCCACATTGTTGCAGAGCCCTCTGAGTCACACTCATGGAAGTGAGTTATTTACAGAGGTGGAACCGAGGGCAAGACTTAGAGATGCTATGGGGCAAGGTGACCCTTCCTTATCACCTAGTGACAGCCCATCTCCAAGTAGTGTTGTTCACTCAGGTAAAAGCAGGTTATAGAATTGGACTCTTGGACATTTTATAAGTTCACATAGTCCCAGGGCTGCTTTGGTTTTTCATGCTTTCAAGAACAATTTTAAAATAAGTCTCATTTGCCTCTTCAGATCTCCTGCCTGGTACAGAATATTTAGTCAGTGTCTCCAGTGTTTATGAACAACATGAGAGTACGCCTCTTAGAGGAAGACAGAAAACAGGTGAGTCATGTTGGCAATATGCTTATCAAGTAGCTTTCACCTACCGATTTGAAATGACAAAATAGGATGTTTCTTCTAAAAATGAGTCCCCATCTTTTGTGGTGGTGATAGTGGTGCTTGTAGCCTTGTCATTACTTTTTGATCACTGGTCTTAAAAATTAAAAGACACCTGTTCAGCTATTACCCTGACTTTGTCACCAAGATTTTACTCTCTGCTTCCAGAGAGAATGGAACTTAGTCCAGAAACTTTGTTGTCTATCTTTTTAAAACATTTCCCAAGAAGAGTGTCTCATAATGTCTATTACTTAGAGATGGCAAACATTCCTTCTCATTAGGCAGCTCTGTCTAATGATGGACCCAATGCTGTCATTGTCATATAAGTATTTTCTTTTTTTTACTAAGCCAACAAGTTTATCTCTTTTTTCTACTTGAGGAAATATTCATTTACTATAAAAAAGAATTTGAATCGAATCCCATAATATGATGTCCTTTCTTAAATAGGAGTGCTATTTTTCCCTTTAACAAAGTGTGGTTTAGTATATCTATTAATATATTTGTTATAGTCCACTTGCTTCCAAAAAGGAGTTCCGATATCTCAATTTGGTTTGAATATACTATCGAATAGAATAAGTAAATGTTATAACTGAAACAGAAATTGTTGGAAGTCTCAGAGAGGTTAAGTGATTTGAATTGGAGATAAACTTTAACTTTTTGCTAGTTTTCTGTACTGCACTAAATTCTCAATTCATGAGGAATTACTTACATCGTAATTTGTCCAGAATAATGTCTTATTTTAGTTTTAGAAAGTTTTATGTTTGGCATCATTATCACCATGTTGACATATCAATTCCCTCAAGCATAGGAAGCTTCTTTGAGAGCCAAACACTTAACTTGACAGAGGGCAGATCTTGTCTTGCTTTGAGAGATCCACTTATAGGATAGAAACATAGAATACTTGAACACTGAAGCATTTGAAAATATCAATTCCCAGAATTTCTTAAACACTTAGTCTTCAAATATGATGTAGAAACCGACTTTAATGATACACGTAACCTACTGTAATGACACTTGGATCACAGCAAAAGAAAAATGAAGAGAATGCTTGAGTTGGCCATTTTGAACTGAGTCAGTTTATGAGTTTGAAATTTATATGTGGCTTAGAATCAGTGCATCATAACCTGAGGTTTATGGCAGTTCACTGTGTTAATGAGAAAAATAGAAACATGGGATGTATGTTACTTTCCCCTATGCTTTTTCTCACTCTCTAAGCTGTTGGTGTCTTTCTCTCTCTCTCTCTTTCTCTCACTCTCTCTTGCTTCCCCTGGGGTGGAAAAAACAGGTCTTGATTCTCCAACTGGCATTGACTTTTCTGATATCACTGCCAACTCTTTCACCGTCCACTGGATTGCTCCTCGAGCCACCATCACTGGCTACAGGATTCGCCATCATCCTGAACACAATGGTGGAAGACCTCGAGAAGATCGAGTGCCCCCATCTCGGAATTCCATCACCCTCACCAACCTCAATCCAGGGACGGAATATGTGGTCAGCATCGTTGCGCTTAATGGCAGAGAGGAAAGTGTCCCCTTGGTTGGCCAGCAATCAACAGGTAACTTGTTTTCTGGTCTTCAAAGAAACTCAAAGGACTTTCCAATGCAGGTGATGTCTTCTGTGAAATAGCTTTGTGTTGTCTGAGTCATCATCTCAAAAAAGTAGATCATGGCTATGAGACGTGAAGAGGAAAGTGAGAGAATTTATACAGAAAAATCTCCTTCTCAGACTATATTAAAGAACATGCTTTTTATTATCCCAAGAAATTTCTCTCCTTATTTAGGTATTTATGCATTTTAATAACTACAGATATATTCAAAATATAGAAAACACTCTATTTCAGAGTTCCCTTAAAGACATAATTATTTTAATGTAATTAGGAAATAGATGCTGAAGTACTTAGGAGAGAAGTATCATTATGATATCTAGTAGCACATGGATTAACAGAGAGAGAGAAAGAGAGAGAGAGGAACATTACTAGTTAGCAAATACTTAAAGGACGGGAATATGCATGTTTGTATTATTTTTGCAACTTTTATGTCGTTTTAAATTTTTTCAAAATTATAAATTGAGGGAAAAAAACCCTTCAATAAATTTAAAATCATCATTTTATCACAATTTGAATTGACTCCTTAACCCCTTACCTTAAATTGTTTATATTTTTTAATTCTGCTAATTTTGTATAGTACTTACATTATTATATGAAAGAATTATAAAGCAATTATCAGGAAAATGAACAAAGAGTAAATCTGGGCATCATCGAAAATTACAAATATGAAAACTCCCTCCCACTCCTCACCCCGCTCCTCTTTCTAGTTTCTGATGTTCCAAGGGACCTGGAAGTTATTGCCACGACCCCCAACAGCCTACTGATCAGTTGGGATGCTCCTGCTGTCACAGTGAGATATTACAGGATCACCTATGGAGAAACAGGTGCGTTACTAAAATACTGTTTCACATTCTGATGAAGCCAGATTCTGCTGTGGGTAATCTGAAAGCCCAAGAGTAAACACCTCATTAAAGGAGGTTTGGCAAGTCCATTCAGTGGAGCCTTGTCTTTTCCAACAAATATGTGGAATATACGTATGATATAATTGGTGGCAAAATCAAGATAAAAAGTTGTTTGTATAATACTAGAGGGGGGAACAGTAGAATTGAGGAAGAAAGGATTGTAAATTCACAAACGTATTATCAGTGGTGAAATAATAAGTGCTTTGTGTTTTTCTTCTTTTCACTTTTCTGTATTTTCAAAATTTTATTTAACATGAATATGCGCCATTAAAATTTTGAAAAAGGAAACAATTTTTGCAATCCTGGGTTGAGGATTTACTTTCTTCTCTCTTTTCATGTTAACCAACAACTCAGTGACTTTTTAAAGCTTGGATGTTAAAATAGCATTAAGTGCAGTTTTCTCCCAATTTTTACACACTTGCATAAATAAATATACCTTTCTGTTCAAGCCCTATTAATTGCACCCTTTTAAAGGGAATAAGCAAAGGTGTGACTTAACGTGCTGCTCTCAATATGTTAATTCAGTTACTCAATAATCCCCTGGTATCATCGCTCAGCCCCTCATAGTTTGAACTGCCCTCTTTTCAAACAGGAGGAAATAGCCCTGTGCAGGAGTTCACTGTGCCTGGGAGCAAGTCTACAGCTACCATCAGTGGCCTTAAACCTGGAGTGGACTACACCATCACCGTTTATGCTGTCACTGGCCGTGGGGACAGCCCAGCAAGCAGCAAGCCAGTTTCTATTGATTATCGAACAGGTACCAACTCCTCTGGGATGACACACGCATATTTACTTTGATAGTTTTTACAATATTCACTCATTTTTCTCATTGTAAGTTGCTTTTCTTTTTTAATAAGACCAAGCAACACGCACAGCAAGCCGACTTTGAGCCGGATATACAAGGAAGCACCCTCAAGGGCAGAGATTGTTGTCTGATTTTGTTATCAATATTTTCCATGCGCTTACAATAGAGGCAGACATAGAGGGTGTTCAATAAATATTTGTTAATGAATGAATGAATGAGCTGATAAAGTAAGAAGATAAACACCTACCTGGAATGTAGTTTCTTTGTGAATGAAGCAGCCATCTTGAAAATAGGTGATGGCATCTAAATGCTTGCCCCACCCTCAAAAGCTATCTCTGTTTCTGCAAAAGAAACACCTGGGAGTCATTAATTGTAAGAGATCATCCTGTATGTATCGTAACTAATGACAGGGACGTGTCCAGTCTTCTTCCTGTAGACTGTGGCTTCACTCATTTCTCCTTGTTGTCATTTACAGAAATTGACAAACCATCCCAGATGCAAGTGACTGACGTCCAGGAGAACAGTATCAGTGTCAGGTGGCTGCCTTCCACATCCCCTGTTACAGGTTACAGAGTGACCGCTACTCCCAAGAATGGCATGGGACCATCAAAAACTAAAACTGCAAGTCCAGGTGAGAATTGCCAGCATCTCACATGTATAAGAATAAACAGACTAGAATGCTTTTTTAAATAAATGGCCACCTAACTCATTTATCATTATGTCAGTTTCTTCGTTTGTGAATTCTGTGCTCAAGATTGTTTCCTACTCCCTCCACAGTAGAATTTTTGGATAATTTTTAGGATCTGTTTTTATATGCATAGTCCTGTTTTATGGTGTGGACATCTTAAATTATTAGATGCATCTTTGTGATGGTGTTCGTCATGAACGCCAGGAAGAGAGAGGTAGCCTGACTGACTTTTAAAGATATTTTTAGCTCTCATTTTTGGTTTTATACAAAGTACTTGCGAAATTAGGATCCTAAGGCAATCAGTAATTTTTATTTTTTTTCAGATTAGTATTATTCATTATTGGGGGCTTCCTATTAAATTCTGAAGCTTATTGTTTGGTAAGACTTTATTTCAATATGGTAATTTGTGTTAGCAGTGAACATGTTTGTCCAAGAGGAAATCCATGCCTGACTCCTTCATATTTTCGTGATAATTCTGCAAATGAAAATCCAGGCCACCACACATTTACTACTGAACTCCTGAAAGTCACTTGGATGACCTCACAGTGCATGATATAGATGCTGCATTTGCTTTTCTCTCCCTTTGCAGATCAAACAGAAATGACTATCGAAGGCTTGCAGCCCACAGTGGAGTATGTGATTAGTGTCTACGCTCAGAATCAAAATGGAGAGAGTCAGCCTCTGGTCCAGACTGCAGTAACCAGTATGTAACCAGTGCTCATTTTCCATTTTCAAAGTCAGATTTTGTTCTTAGGCATCCAAATGCCCTCTGCGTGTCTTTTGCGATTAGACACAGGGAAAGTCAATTTGATTTGTTTGTATCTTGAGCTGAGTCCCTTATAAACATTTTTTCCCTTCTCAGTGCCAAGCAGCGAACATATAGGGAAAGAAGTTCTGGGATTTACCATAGTTAGTTGCTGTGCTTTAAATTTCTTTTGCTCAAATGGCCTCAGCAAAATCTTATTTGCCTATATCACATCTACAAATTATATTGCTAGGACCTGTTTTTCTATGACTGGATGGTAAAGTTGATTGAAGTGTGCTTCATGCAGCTGTTATATCTGGAGCATTCGGAGGACTGTGGCTGGACCAGCATTTAATGTAAATACTGGTATGTGGGAGGGAAGTGGAGAGGAGTTACAGAAGGATTTTAATAATTTAAATTTAACATTGAAAATCAACTTTGCCACTTCCAAGGTATAGAAAATCCAGGTCTATGAGACTAACATCACATTGCAAAACAAATTTTGGTGGAATATCTTAAAATTGACATAAATAAATCCTCATCGTGAGGACATTTTGCAGGGCATCTATGCACCTCTTGGACACCTATGTTTTAATAAGTGATGCAACATTAAATATTTTCTAAACCAAAAATATTTAAGCAAGTATCAAGACATTTTCCATGTAATAGTGGGTTAATTGGAATTTAATTCATCAAAGAAAATGATATCTGCAAAACTGCTTTGCATGTTATAAAAATGCTTATTTCACAACTTGCTTTTCACATAACCTCTTACCATTAATTTGCCTAACAGACATTGATCGCCCTAAAGGACTGGCATTCACTGATGTGGATGTCGATTCCATCAAAATTGCTTGGGAAAGCCCACAGGGGCAAGTTTCCAGGTACAGGGTGACCTACTCGAGCCCTGAGGATGGAATCCATGAGCTATTCCCTGCACCTGATGGTGAAGAAGACACTGCAGAGCTGAAAGGCCTCAGGCCTGGTTCTGAGTACACAGTCAGTGTGGTTGCCTTGCACGATGATATGGAGAGCCAGCCCCTGATTGGAACCCAGTCCACAGGTATATCGTTAATTGTACCACTGGGTGCTCATGGGAGCAGCGGCTTTATGCTCTGCTGAATGAATTATACTTTATCGGGCTATTGAT
>NW_011888823.1:6146150-6207938 GCF_000151845.1 Pteropus vampyrus
CTGAAAGTCACTTGGATGACCTCACAGTGCATGATATAGATGCTGCATTTGCTTTTCTCTCCCTTTGCAGATCAAACAGAAATGACTATCGAAGGCTTGCAGCCCACAGTGGAGTATGTGATTAGTGTCTACGCTCAGAATCAAAATGGAGAGAGTCAGCCTCTGGTCCAGACTGCAGTAACCAGTATGTAACCAGTGCTCATTTTCCATTTTCAAAGTCAGATTTTGTTCTTAGGCATCCAAATGCCCTCTGCGTGTCTTTTGCGATTAGACACAGGGAAAGTCAATTTGATTCGTTTGTATCTTGAGCTGAGTCCCTTATAAACATTTTTTCCCTTCTCAGTGCCAAGCAGCGAACATATAGGGAAAGAAGTTCTGGGATTTACCATAGTTAGTTGCTGTGCTTTAAATTTCTTTTGCTCAAATGGCCTCAGCAAAATCTTATTTGCCTATATCACATCTACAAATTATATTGCTAGGACCTGTTTTTCTATGACTGGATGGTAAAGTTGATTGAAGTGTGCTTCATGCAGCTGTTATATCTGGAGCATTCGGAGGACTGTGGCTGGACCAGCATTTAATGTAAATACTGGTATGTGGGAGGGAAGTGGAGAGGAGTTACAGAAGGATTTTAATAATTTAAATTTAACATTGAAAATCAACTTTGCCACTTCCAAGGTATAGAAAATCCAGGTCTATGAGACTAACATCACATTGCAAAACAAATTTTGGTGGAATATCTTAAAATTGACATAAATAAATCCTCATCGTGAGGACATTTTGCAGGGCATCTATGCACCTCTTGGACACCTATGTTTTAATAAGTGATGCAACATTAAATATTTTCTAAACCAAAAATATTTAAGCAAGTATCAAGACATTTTCCATGTAATAGTGGGTTAATTGGAATTTAATTCATCAAAGAAAATGATATCTGCAAAACTGCTTTGCATGTTATAAAAATGCTTATTTCACAACTTGCTTTTCACATAACCTCTTACCATTAATTTGCCTAACAGACATTGATCGCCCTAAAGGACTGGCATTCACTGATGTGGATGTCGATTCCATCAAAATTGCTTGGGAAAGCCCACAGGGGCAAGTTTCCAGGTACAGGGTGACCTACTCGAGCCCTGAGGATGGAATCCATGAGCTATTCCCTGCACCTGATGGTGAAGAAGACACTGCAGAGCTGAAAGGCCTCAGGCCTGGTTCTGAGTACACAGTCAGTGTGGTTGCCTTGCACGATGATATGGAGAGCCAGCCCCTGATTGGAACCCAGTCCACAGGTATATCGTTAATTGTACCACTGGGTGCTCATGGGAGCAGCGGCTTTATGCTCTGCTGAATGAATTATACTTTATCGGGCTATTGATTCCCGTGTTAGGGGGTGAAAAAAGCAGCCTCTGTATTAGCAAAGACCCTCTTTAAGAGGAATAGTACTAAACAGTGACATTTTGGTGATGTTTATTTAAAGTCTAATAAAAGGAAATTTTGGAGTAGCTTGGCTTATAAGCAAGGCCATAAAGCAGGACAATAGAAGATAATACTAAAACTGTGGATTGTTTCCTAAGCTATGACTCCCTGTGGTTATGCTCACTGTGTATAAAGGAAAGAAGTTTGGCATCTTAGAGCTTACTCTAAAAAAGGAACCCAAACTGCGCCATTTCATAGCATCATGATTCTGAGAACACGTGGGTAAGACATTCCTTTTCTGGTTAGTTAGCGTGTGCTGGGCATATAATTTGCTTAAAGGATTGAGAATCAGACTCATAGGGAACAGTTGGTAGAGCAAATGCTGTCCACAATACTTTACCTTCTTGTGCTTTGTTTCTGAAGCAGAGTGGGATGCTAAAGTTGTGACAGCATAAACCCTGTAGGTGACAATCTGTGTTATTGCTCTTTGCTTTTCTTTTCTGCTTCTGTTGTGAGCCAATTTTCTTATGCTGCACCACAGAGACTACTTCAAATTTAGCAGTGATATCAGCCATGGGGTCCAAATAAAAAGAATATTTTAACATTAGGAGGATGGAATACTCTGAAAAGGTTTTCCATGCAAAGATAATTTATATAGGAAAAGGGCTATTGCTCATCTTTCCATACAAATGGAAAATCAATCCTAATGGACAATAAGTTAATTTGACTTATTTTATTTTTTAAGGGAAAGCAATAAATATCTTCTAAAACCTAAAGTCTCTTAGAATTCTGGCATTTACCCATGTTTCCAGCGATTCTGAACATGGGTGGATATAAAACATTTTTTCAGGGGATATTTTCTTCACTTTGCATCCCTTCTCGTACTCTCTCGTACTGAGTCTTTGCTCGACCAGGGAACCCACCTAACCAAAGAAGCACAATCGATTCTTCTCGGATTTCACTTTATTTTCCATTTTACCCATTTCCTATAAGATAACCTCTAACCAATGACCATCCCAACAGCCATTCCTGCACCAACCAACCTGAAGTTCACTCAGGTTACACCAACGAGCCTGACCGCCCAGTGGACAGCACCCAGTGTTCAGCTCACTGGGTATCGAGTGCGGGTGACCCCTAAGGAGAAGACAGGACCGATGAAAGAAATCAATCTTGCTCCTGATAGCTCATCTGTAGTTGTATCGGGACTCATGGTGAGAATTACCCTTTTACATTGGTATAAAGAACTAGGTCATCTCTTACAGTTTAAGGTTGTAGAAATATAATAAATCTGTTGTTTGTCCTTGCCATCAAATAATTTTATTGTAATTTTGTATCAAGTAGAATTCCTTTATGCTGACGTAAGCTTTTTCAGATGACTATTGGGGACAATTTTATAAATAGCCTTGGATGTTGCACAGTTCTTTAAATGTATTGTTTATTTTAAAAGGTTGTATATCGGGGGTATTTATATATCTACAGACTGAAAACATGCATAAATCTACTTTGGTTATGCATTTTCTGAGCAGTGTTATCCTGGCAAAGATATTGTCCAGTTTGTACCAACCCAGCCTGACCTTACCTTCATTAAAACATTTTTAGTGTTTCCTAGCCATACATAGAGAAAACTAGCTAGGAACCTAAGAAATTTATGTACATTTTAACATAAGCTTAATTCCGGGAGAAACGACAGTAAGAAGGTTTAGAGATAGAATAGAGGATTCTCTTTGTCTCTCTAAAATGAAAAAATTTCACGGTTTACACCTGTCAGTTCATAAAGGAGAAAAATAGGCAAATACCCATTTTTCTCATTTTATATCAACTTAGTTTAAGTATGTAAGTTGTGTCTTAGTTGGGCTTAACCCTTAAGCACGTTAATAAATTCATGTAATTTAAATACGTTGTTGAACATTTTCAATGTAGGAATGAAATTAATATAGGAATTTATAGAGCTATGGGTTTTGTTAGTTTATTTACTTAAATTTTTTTATAACTATGTTTGTTTTCTTTTTAATTTTTTAGATGAGGCCACCCTTGGTTGACCTCACAGGTTGCAAGGACCTTGTCAATTTACAATCTCTTATTATTTTTATTTTTTATACCTACAGCACCTGGTCTTCCTAGGTGGTCTCCCATCCAAGTACTAACCTGGCTCAACCCTGCTTAGCTTCTGAGATCAGACAGGATTGGGCTTGTTCAGGGTAGCATGGCCATAGACAACTATGGTGTTTTTCTAATGCTGTAGTGAAAATCCTTGGGCTTCAGAAGATCACATTGCTAAAGCTTACTGTGTCCTTCTTTCTAGGTGGCCACTAAATACGAAGTGAGCGTCTATGCTCTTAAGGACACTCTGACAAGCAGACCAGCTCAGGGAGTTGTCACTACTCTGGAAAGTGAGTAATCAAACTTTTTAGTGTGTACAAACATTCTGTATAAATGGTACAGAAATTAATGAAAGGTAAATTATTTTCTAGATGATTAAGTTAACAACGGAATGGCTCTCAATTTGGAAGGTGATTTGCTAGCCCATCTTTTTGACTTAATACTGGCACCTTTTGTGCTCCTCCAGAAAGTGATCAATTGGCACAGAAATGAAATCACTTCATAATGTTTAAACACTGGTGTTATGAATGAAGACTAACACCTGTTTTATGCTTTACTTGTTAGGATTTATTTTCATAGAGTTAAGTTTGGGGAGGACATGCTGCTTTCTACTGTATCTTAACAGTGCAATAACTATTGGACAAAAGTGGGCCCAGATTGTAGTTTTCTGCCATATACGTTCTCATGATTTGCTCTTTCAGAAATCTTTCAGAAAATGTCAAAAGTTTCATCATCTATCAAACAGGGATGGCATAGCACCTGTTGAGAGAAAAAAATATGAAGCCCTGTAAAAATGACAAAATACTAACAATACATGTATGTATAATTGCTGGCTGGCCATAATATTGCAATTCTTATTACACATATTTTACATATTAATAAATTAATAATTTTAGCACTTAATTAAATATTTACAGAGACTATAAAACCAGCCTTGGGAACCACTGGTAGTATCTGTAAAGCTTTTCAGTTCTTCAGGAAAAAAGGTATACGAGGTGAATACTTTCAAATTTCTAATTACTATCAGCCTTTCTTTCTGGATGCCGCTGGAGAAAATTTACACATTATTTTTCAAGTATAGAAGTAAACATATTTGGTACATAATAAAGAAACATTTTTAAATGTCAAAACCTTATCTGCTTGAGCTGGCCAGGCACTAATCTCTAGCTATGATCCTGTGCAGATGTCAGCCCTCCAAGAAGAGCCCGGGTGACAGATGCTACTGAGACCACCATCACCATTAGTTGGAGAACCAAGACTGAGACGATCACCGGCTTCCAAGTTGATGCCTTGCCAGCAAATGGCCAGAGTCCAGTTCAGAGAACCATCAGTCCAGATGTCAGAAGCTACACCATCACAGGTCAGGGAACTCACTGTTCTGACCACATTTGTACATTGCTGTTTGCAACATAAATTAGCTTATTAGTTATTCTACCACTTCAACTGATTCTCTTTATTTTCAGTGTTTTATGATAGCCCAGCTGTATTTCTTAAAAACTTATTTTCAAACCATGATCAGGAATAGTTTTGTCCTGTGAATGCCTGATTTTATTTGACAGAGAAATGGCATGAGTTCCATTCATCATTTTGATTTTTAATCAATGTACCCTTTCTTATATAAAAAAATTATAACATGATGCTTAAAATTAAAAGGCACTGAAATGGTGGTATAGTGTCCTTAACATTAAGATAGATTATGAAGCATAATTAAATTTTAAAAAGCAAACAACATCACTTCATAAAGATCAAAATTGTGATCAGAGAATGTTCACTATCTGAGTCAACTAGGTCTTTTTGAGATTTAAAATTCTGATTCCAGTTATCAACCAATGACTATCAGATTATGATAAAGAGAAAACACTTCCAGTAGGTGCTCGTCCCTCATTCTCCAGGAGGGCCACTTCTAACATAGCATTTTGTATTTTCAAATTTATTTTAGTCTTTGTATGCACCAGTGATTTTCTTTTGAGATAATGTTTCTCATTAACCGTTAACACCCATACCGTGCTCTAATTTATTGTTCAAATGTGAACCACTTTTCTCTGGCTTGTATAAATAAGGGATGGTAGAGTAACCATGAAAATTGCAGATGAGTTTGAAGCATTTCTTAGTAAATCAAAATCAGATAAAAATAATCTCTTCACCAATCCCAGGTTTACAACCCGGCACTGACTACAAGATCCACTTGTACACCTTGAATGACAATGCCCGGAGCTCCCCTGTTGTCATCGATGCCTCCACTGGTAACTACACTTTCTACTGAAGAAACTCCAACTACTTATGTAATCAGTCATGTGAACTTAAGAAACAAATAGGAAGCTGATAGTTTTGTATTATAGATCACAGCGTATTTTTATAGTTCATAGAACACTCAGATTCTCTCAAGTTCATTTTTAAGGACTGAGAAAAGAGTGTGAAAGTAATTTTCTTGGTTGTTCATTTTCTTAGAGACTTAATTTTGTTTTCTTTTAGCCATTGATGCACCATCCAACCTGCGTTTCCTGGCCACCACACCTAACTCCTTGCTGGTATCGTGGCAGCCACCACGTGCTAGGATTACTGGTTACATCATCAAGTATGAGAAGCCTGGATCCCCTCCCAGAGAAGTGGTCCCTCGGCCTCGCCCTGGTGTCACAGAGGCTACTATTACTGGTATTGCTGCTTCCATGTTGCCATTTTTCTCCTTACTCTCTAGGACACACAAAGTGCTTAGCAGATTCCAACTGTGTCTTTGATGCTTTAGCATAGAACAAGAAGCCCATTTCTGATAACTTCAAAAAAACATTCTCTGTGTAGGAGCTGTAAAGCTCAATCCACCTCAAAAAGCATGAATTAATAAAAATGCAATAATTTCAATGCTGTCATAAGGACATACTACAGTCTTTTTATTTGCTGTATGTTTGCCAGATACCTGTCCATCTGGTCCTAGAAAAATACATTGTTCAAAGCAAACTAGCTAATGGTGGTCCTCTCTTCTCACTCAACACCCTGAAGATCTGATGATCTTGCAGGACTTGCCCAGAGTACCACCTGCTATTGCCCCTCATTATCTACTTTCACAGAATAGGTCTTGAGGCAAAGTGATGCCCAATTATGCATATTAGAGAGAATGCCGGGAATGGGGATTAAGAGTTGCCTATTTCAGTGGGAAAGATCACAGGCCTCTGGTATTATTTTTGTCCAAGAGATTAAATTTTCAAACTGTGTATAGGGTATCATCAAGACTTAAAAATCCTGTAGAACACACAGGTACCAGAAGGAGACACTGCTATTTTTTTTTTTTTTTTTAGAACTTTGGGGACAGGAAAATAGAATCAGATATGGAAGGAGTTGAATTAGATACTTCTTACAAGGACCTCACAAAGATTGGTCCCTCTCTCCTGCAGAGCTCACTTAACCTGTAGTCTAACTTTTCACTGATCTTGTCACTAAGGGCTATCTGGTTATTAGGGCTAAGCAGATTCAAGTATACAATCTGCAGTGATCTCTCCCAAATGTATATTCCACTGGCAATGCACAATGCTGATAGATTTTCTGGAATTCGAAAAGGCAAATAAGACCACATGTTAAAAGAATACCCAGGAAAAGCTAGCATATAAGTGTTTATTCGGGTGTCAGATTTTTGGTCAGATCACTAATTTGCTAAGTGACCATGGTATGCAGAGTATTTGGGTGTTTATGGGAAAAAAGTGAAGTCTATTTTATCTTTCAAGAGGCCAATAGCCAGAAGGAGAGAGGATGCTTGCTTCTTACGAGTGTCACCTGGTGAGATCAACTTCCACTTGACTAGCTGAGCCCACAGACATAACGTGGTGATCTGTCCTTCCTTCAGGTCTGGAACCAGGAACTGAGTACACAATCCAAGTGATTGCCCTTAAGAACAACCAGAAGAGTGAGCCTCTGATCGGGAGGAAAAAGACAGGTAAAGAAAGAGCACCTTCTGGATAATAGTGACATGGTCAAGAACAAAACTAATTAAGAATAATTGATTTTGCAGTGAAAATGTTCCACAGGTGTGAATGCATTTCTCACGGAACTTTTTTCCTTAACAGCATAGAATATGTGTTGTGCTCTTTGATAAACTCACACAATCTGTTAGTCCAGTTTTATATTCCTCTTGAGTTTAGTTTTATTTTTTTCTTAGTCGCCTTTAAAATTTTCAAAGTTTTTTTCAAAATATTATTCGCCTTTAAAATTTTCAAATTTTTTTCAAAATATTATTCGCCTTTAGAATTTTCAAAAATTTTTTCAAAATATTAAAATGTAAAAAGTGAAATTGCTATTTTTTAATACCATTTGTTGAATTTAAAAATTTTTAAAAGTTGGGGAAAAATCCCCGTTGGTCTTTATTATATGGTTTCTGAAACTTGAAGCTAAAGGCTCTCTAACTTTTTTTTATCCAGTTTCAGTTGAATTTGAAGAAAATGCTATATATATGCCGATAGGAGAATTTAAAATAAAAATATTTATTTTTATCTATTTTTACCATTTTAAACCATAAAAAAAAGTTGAGCTGAACTTTTGGAATTCTCATACTTCAGACTCTGATATAATTCATGTGGATTCTAGTCCTTAGAACACGATTCTAAAATGAAAAAAAAGAGAAAAAACTGCATATTTCAGTTTCTTTAGGCTTAATTCAAGCAGAGACAGCTTCTATGGAGCTCAGCAGTCCAAAGCTTGGTGTGTATGCTAACTTCGTACCAACACTTTTTTCATTCTAAACTCTAAAGAAATCTTTAAGAAAAAAATCATAAAGATTCCTTTCTGGAAAAAGTGTTTTGTGTGTAAGAACTGCTTGTTTTCCGGGGTCTTTGATTAGACCGATGAACAGTCGTTGTTGCCTGAATTGATATGACTACTGCTGCTACTTGTGGGAGCTTAACACGCTTTGCTTTTTTGGCTCTAACCTCTTTTGGCTAGATGAGCTTCCCCAACTGGTAACCCTTCCACACCCCAACCTTCAAGGACCAGAGATCTTGGATGTTCCTTCCACAGCTCAAAAGACCCCTTTCATCACCAACCCTGAGTATGACACTGGAAACGGTATTCAGCTTCCTGGCACTTCTGGTCAGCAGCCCAGTGTTGGGCAACAAATGATCTTTGAGGAACATGGTTTCAGGCGGACCACACCGCCCACAGCGGCCACCCCTGTAAGGCATAGGCCAGGACAATATTCGCCAAATGTAAATGAGGATATCCAAATTGGTCATGTCCCCAGGGGAGACGTAGACCACCATCTCTACCCTCACGTTCTGGGACTCAATCCAAATGCTTCTACAGGACAAGAAGCTGTCTCTCAGACCACCATCTCTTGGACCCCATTCCAGGAAAGCTCTGAGTACATAATTTCATGCCATCCAATTGGCATTGATGAAGAACCGTTACAGGTAATTAATTTTTTCTTTACTTCTGACTAGGAAGCTTAGAAAGAAATAAGCTAGATAACTAAAGTGACCAAAGCTCTGAGGTAAAGTGGCTACATTTCTAGGACCTCTTAGAAAGGTGGCATATTTAAGCCACCTTTTTTAAAAATCTCGATGTGGTTATACTTTGGGGGAATGTACCAGAGCTTTTATTTAGTGAAGAGAACGAAATCATTTCTATCATTCTCACACATTTGAGGCTCCTTAGTAATGTAGACAAAAAAAAAAAAAAATCCTAGAAAAAAGAGAGAAATATTCTGCCTGAATTTACATTTATGGTTTGTCCTTGAAGAATCCCATTATCTACAATATGTCTAAAGAGAAATAACTTAGGTGAAGCTGTGCGAATCAGCTGTTACAAGTGATTCATTCTCTAACCAAAACTTCTGTTCTTTAACTTGTCTTGTACTGTTATCGGTTTTATTGTATTCTTATTTTTAGAAAGTGACAGAATTTAAAAAACTCACTATGACTGTGGAAGACTTATGGGCTTAGAAACTCAAGTTTGAGGATTTGACAAAGTGTTTTAAGGACCCCAGCGTTGGGGTCAAGTGCCACCTTGCATAGGATAAATAAATTCCCCTACATAGCAGTGCCCACGTTTTATGTAAAGCGGGCATGGCCAGGGTTTCCAGAGGCCTTGCACAGACCTCTGACTGCAGCAGGATGTGGGCGAAGCTATATCCAGAAATATTGAGGGCTCCTGCTGACTACGGAGCACATAGGGTAGATCTGGCACATAGATGTGAAAACCCCCTCACCCAAGTTCCATTTCTTTCTTCGGCTGGTTGGAACCTTTACCCCCGCCCTCTTTATTTGTCTCCCTTTATTTCGTTTACACAGTGAGGGTTATTAATGAGAGAATAGGGAAAGTCATGTGGATTCCTCGCTCTAATGCTTTCTCCCCTACTTTGGATGTGCCAATAATTATAGTTCCGAGTTCCTGGAACTTCCGCTAGTGCTACCCTGACGGGCCTAACGAGAGGGGCCACCTACAATATCATAGTGGAGGCGCTGAAAGACCAGAAGAGGCACAAGGTTCGGGAGGAAGTTGTCACTGTGGGCAACTCGGGTATGTGAACGCCTGTTATTTAGGCCCAAGCTCCCGCTCTGGGATGCTTATCCGACTGACTGTTCCTCTGTTGCTGTTGCCTTTTAACTTTGGGAAATAATGTTACACATCATCATGAAGTAAAGGAGCAACTTTAAATTCAATTATTTTCCCCTAATCATATTCTAGTATCTTTATAAAACGCGTACATATTTGATGAAGTCTCAAACAGCGACATGGCGGTAGACCTGGAATGGGCTTCAAATATTTAGTCCAACACTCTGAGTCCCTGCTAGTGATATCTGAGTTAGTACAGGGCATAAGTCTCCTGATCTTTGTTCCCAGACCCTCTCTATCTTACCATGTTGCTGTCCTCTTGAATGATTTTTAGGTACTATAACTGATGACCGTAAAGGAAATTTCTCATCAGCCGACATAAGGGACAGCTGGTGTTGGTTCCTGATATAAAATGCTACCAACACAGCCCATTTCTATCCAAAGAGCTCCCTTATTCCAATGTTATTCCAATTTTTTTTCTGATTATATAGATCCACAGCCTCTATCGAGGTTGAATGGCCATCGACTCTTGGTAGCGCCTGAAAGGTCCTTTAAATCCACTTGACTTTTCAATCTGCAGCAGCTGAAGATTCACCAAGGAACACGAGATAGGGAATAATCAAAATCGTGAATCTCGAATCTCCCAACCAGAGGGTTCTCTATCATCGGGAAATGCTAAATTCTTTCTCTGCCAAGTGACAGGCTTTATTCCTAGGGCCAGTTTGCTTAATCTCAGCCTCCTTCTGTATTTGATAGGTGACTACGCTTTTTTATATGTATAATCAGTTGAATATCTGGGGCGAGGGGGAGGATCATTTTGCGCTTGTTGCAGTGCATATCTGCGGTAACACATACTTTTTCCTCCGTGTGGCTTTACTAGTGGAATGCCATATGAAAGGAATTTCCACATCATTTTTTTTTAAAAAAGGTTTCTGTCTCTATACCTTTAGTCAGGTGTTATTATAACTCCTGGCTATTTGGGGGAAGGTTATTGAAACCCCTAGTAGAAGTTTAAGTTCCTTCCATTTTTCTTTCTGATTCCTTATTCCCAGCAGCAATATTCTGTATTTTAGCCAGGTTCTCCTGGCTTTGAGACATTTCAGACTTCTTAATTTCTCCAAAATGCTATTGTCTTCCAGGGTGATGCCTTTTAAAATATTAGACACTTTAAATATCTATGGCTTTTGAGCTTTTGATTTTTTCACTGTGAAAAAGAAATATACGCAATGGGATTCAAAGTCATAAAAGTTAGTTTATTTAATTTTTAGAGAATAATTTGAAGCATGCTTTGTTTGTATGAATTATTTTAAAATAAACTTTCCCAAAACATGAAGACCAAGATCTTAGACAACATAAAGAGACTTCATTACTTATTGCTAAGTCGTTTATATCCAATTCCTTCTTCTTATTTGGAACAATTGATTTTATTGATAAAGTGAAGCAGTCCTACAATTGATAATAGTGTATAAAATCTAGGATTTTTGCACTATCATGCAAAACATGCAATAATGAAAGTGAAGATCACATTATAATAGAATATAAAAATGCTAAGACTTTTGCATTAAAAGCAAAAGATGCTCTCTAGTAATTATTCTTTATTTGGTGAGCACTTTCTAAGTGTTGGCGATGGACCAGTTCTTTGAATTAATGATCTCGTGTAATCGTCACAAGATCCTGAGCAGGTAGAGATATTTTTATTTTTATCTTCATATTACGGATGACTATAATAGGTTTAAGGTCACTCAGATACTCATGGAGAGATTTTTCCAGTCTTCGCATCTCACTGAAGTTTTTAACTGGATTAAATTGGGTGAGGATCCACATTCTATAGACAAGATTTATCAGAAATGATTTTTTAGAACTGATGGCAAAAACGAAAGATGGATCCCTTTTAATATGCTTGTGGCAAGTGTCCGTTGGCAACATCTAAGTGTTGTTTATTAGAACAGCTGTTGCGTTGATAGGACAGACGGATGCTTCTTAATGCTACTGGGAATTTTGTTTTAAATTAAGTCATTATATAGAATAATTCAGTTTGCTTTTTATGGTCTAAAACCATCAATAAGATGTCTTTTTTTTTTTTTTTTCCTCCTTTTCTTCATGTAGTTGACCAAGGCCCAAATCAACCTACGGATGACTCGTGCTTTGACCCCTACACGGTTTCTCATTATGCCATTGGAGAGGAGTGGGAGCGACTGTCTGAAACTGGCTTTAAACTCTCCTGCCAGTGCTTAGGCTTTGGCAGTGGTCATTTCAGATGTGATTCATCTAGTGAGTAGCTTGCTTTGTCCACCCACTTGTTCATCCATCTTTTCTCGTTCTGTGCATTTGCACCAAGTGGCAAGGAATCATGTTTGGCTGACACGTGCTCTTCCAAACATGAGGCAAACAGAGGAGGGGCTGCTTGACTCAAAGTAACATTTTGCATCATAGAAAAATGATGGGAAATTTTACTTGTGGAATATTGCTTCATTTCAAGGGCAGTATGTCAATATAACTAATAATTACATTTGTGATGGTAACATGATTTAAAATTTTTTTCTGTTACAATAAATTAACAAAGTCAAACTCTTTGGAGCCAGATCTAATGAGAGACACAAAGAAATTCCAAATCTCTTTTAATTTTCGGTGTTGAGTGAGTTTGGGCATGAACATTTGTACTCACAAACTCTATCTCTCTCAATATAGACCAAACGTACACATATGATAGTCTATACACATACACACACTCATATCACACACACATATATACACATCAGGTAGCTTCAATCTTTCCAAGTAATGCAGGGAGTACAAATAATATATTTCTAGGTAATTAAGAATCAACTTCAATTGAAATATATTTGATTTTCAAGTATTGTTTAGCAAAAATGATCTGAGGATTTACTTATGCTTTGAGATTTAGTATTACAGTTTATAAACCTTTCATTTGTGCTTTGTTTTTTTAGGGGACCGTATTATTGACGATTGGTTCATTTTTTTAGGTGTTAACTATTACGCCTTATAAACAAACCTCTTATAGACATATCCAGAAATCATATTTGGAGAAATAAAACATAATGGATTTTTAAAATACTTTCAAAGTATTTTACCTAACTTGTATACATTAAGTAGTTTAATTCAGACTGAAATATAAAAACAACTAATTTTTCAATGCAGACTACTGTGCTTGACCGTCTGAAAAAGGAAAAATAGCAGAAATGTCATATACTGTTTAGGAGTTGGAATTTTTAACATTTGGCATCAATTAAGTGGTTTTTAATTTGTGAAACTGAACTACTTTTAAGTTTGTATATTTATTATATAAATACTTAGGTGCAATTGTGGGAGCGATTCTTTGGCTCAGATTACATATTTTTGCTTAGATGTCATAATTGTCGATTCACTTAAAGTTTAAGGAATGGGTGACGTCGATAAAATAGAAAAATGTGGCATATTGTTTTACAGCTTCTGAAGTGTGTTCCGTTTTCAGTATAATAAACCTTGGAGATTATAAAGTCATCTTTTATGGGCAGTTGTAAAGATATATAATTGTATTAGATATTCCTCAAAATCAGTCTTATTTTTAGAGATAATAACCATTGATTTATCATTTTGTTTGTTTTTGTTTTGTTCTGACACACAAGTTTATTCTTTTACTCTTCCCATTTATAAGCAGGTTGTGACATGTAGAAACCCCGCTGATCTTTGTTTTTCGGTTAATTGAACTACTTTGTATCCAGGATCTCTGCAAATCCAAAGTGATTTTTCATCTATGGTCTATTCATCAAACAATACTCAAATCCTAGTTCAGTTTTCCACAATTTTAAACCTTAATAGTGAGAATTCGGACAAAGGTCATTGACTATTCTTGTGACATCATTATGGTGGAATAAACTGGATCTTAAAGTAGCCTAGAAAATGTTAAATGGTAAGGATAATATTTTTAAATCCGACCAAAAGAAATGGTTTGTCATCAGGATCATGACCTTTAACTTTCCTTACCACTCCTTCCAGATACCGGGCTATTGAGATCCTGACACATCCCAAGTGTTCACTGTCTTGTGAATCAGAACACACCGATAAGCCTCTGTCTGATTTTCCCCACCCCACAGAATGGTGCCATGACAATGGCGTAAACTACAAGATTGGAGAGAAGTGGGATCGTCAGGGAGAAAACGGCCAGATGATGAGTTGCACGTGTCTTGGAAACGGGAAAGGAGAATTCAAGTGTGATCCTCGTACGTTGCCACACATCATTTTTCGTGCCTTATTAAGCACTCCCATACTCATCATTATTGAGCTGTAACTCTCGGTCACAGAAATGATTGGAGGAGATTTTAGGTCTCCTTGAGGAGTGAACGATGGGTTTGTTAATCTTTTGATTTGGAAAAGTGAAGACAAGCTTCAAAAATGAGCCATGATTTAATGTTATTACAGGGCACTTTAGCACTTTTCCATCCTGAGTATTTTGACCATAAACTGCAGTGAAATGTTATAAGAAAGCTTTACAGGTCTTTAGAGTCAACTTTTAAAATATGGTCTCCATCTTCCCATTAAAACTTTTTCAGTTTGTTAGATCTAGTGTTTGGAAATGCCGCCCTGTGATCGATACAGCGGTACTTTTCTTACGAATGATTTCCATAAACGTGGTGATTTAAGAGAGAAATGGAACCCACCTTTATACAGAGGGCAAGTCTGCATTATTGTTCTCCGTCTTACATGCACTTCTGTCTTGTGTCTCTGTGTAGATGAAACAACGTGTTACGATGATGGGAAGACATACCACGTAGGAGAACAGTGGCAGAAGGAATATTTAGGTGCTATCTGCTCCTGCACATGCTTTGGAGGCCAGCGGGTAAGACCAGATGTGCCAGGCACCCCACAAGTTAGATAAGATAAACTGATGACTAAGGTTAAGGTTCTTGTGTGTGTGCGTTACATATAGGTGTTGGCAGTGTCCCTAATGAGACGTTGAGTCACCTTATTTCCTGTCAGCACATAGCTGCCAACATAAGGCTCCTGAATATCCTTTCCGGTTCTGCCCCTTTTTGGCAGCCTCAGCCCCTCCCACACCCACGATTCTCAGGCCGTCTCTCTTCTTCAGCAACTAAAGTGTTAAATGCTGGGTAGCACTGGGCCTCCAGCTCCAATCTGCTGAACAGGTGCCTCTGTGGCATTGTTGTTAAATAGTTTGAACAACACCTCAGCTATAAGAAGCTGCTACTTCTTCATACCCTCTCTCAATCCCAAAATAGATTCCTGCTGTAAGGCTAGCACTGTGCTAAGGAATATGGGATGAACAGAGGGAATGAAGAATGGTCCTGGCTCTTAACGATATAGTAGTTGAGACATTAAAATAGCATACACTGAAAGTCAAGCTAATTAAATAAGGTTCTGAGTGGGTCTGACAAGTAATACTATTCCCAGGTAGGAATTGTAGGCTAGAATCAGCAAGAAACATTTCATGGAAAAGAGAAGCATAAACTGGTTGGGCTTTAGGATGGGTAAAATTTGGTTGTGGGAGGGGAGGAAGCAGAGAAACCAGAGTAATCATAGCCCATGAGATGGGAAGGAGCTGGCACGTGTGGGCTCCACTGAGCCAACCCTCCTCTGCCTGATATCTTGTGGTGAGAAATTAAATGGGAAGAAGTAGGGGGCCGCTTATTCAGGGCCTAAGAGTCCATTATTTAAGCCAGTAGTTCTTAGCCATTTAATCTGTGTCCTACTTCAATATAATAAAAAATGCAGTACCTTCCTCTAATATTTGAAATTTCAAAATAAAATGACTCAAAAGCAAAAGGACATAATAGTCCTTTGTTTTCCATGAAAGCAGACCTTCCCCCACAGCCCTCAAATTCTGATACAAGAGGAGCATGCTCCCTAGTCCAAGGTAAGACCCACTTGTTGATGCCTTTGGCATTAGCCAGTTGTAGGGCCCAAGAAGAAAAGGAGCGTGATGGAAAATTATCTTCGGAAAAATTAATCTGGTGGCTGGGAAGGGTTTTCAGGGGCATGCCTCTGCCCCCACCTGAGGACCCAAGGCAGCCTGTGGAAATTAATCTCCATCCACCCCTGGTGATTAGATGGGGAGGGAGATGCCACCCATTCTGACAGAGAAACTGTGGAGTTTTCTCTCTTTCCCTCTGTATCTCTCATTAACACCTATAAAGACTGTGATCATAGAACTCACTCATCTCTGGTAATGTGCTTGATAAAGAAGAAGGTGATGGAAGGTGAATTTGTCAGGAAGTAGGTTTTGTTCTCACTTCAGTATCTCATTATTTACGCACATGAAACCTTTCATATGTGATACCTATTCTGTTCTAAAGCAAAGTGCTAAATGAAACACTTAAGGCAGGAGTGAGAACTGTTACATTTTTATATGAAAGCAAGATTCATTGATTCTCTAAGTAGGCATTTACCCATAATTGTATTAAGCATTATGGGGAAAATGCTTTTAAATGGAGAAATATGTCTGAAATATTTAATTGACTATAAGAAAGTGAGTGATTGTATTATTTAGGGTTCTTTTGGTTATATGAGAAAAGCCCAGCTCATTTTAGGCAAAAGAGCGTTCACATAACTGAAAAGTCCCAGGATCTGCCAGCTTCCGTGCCTCCCCATCAGTGGCATCCAGAGTCTCTCACCTGGTCACATGCTCTGTTCCTTTTTACTGGCTTCATTCTCCAGAAGGCTCCCTGCTGATGGTGACAAAGGTGACCTCCATCAGCTCCAGGTTTATCTCCCGCCAGCTTAGGAGCAACAGTGAAAAGAGAACATTTCCTCACGTTTCTAGCAAAAATCTCGGCAGCCTCACTGGCTCATCTTGGTCCCATTTTCTCTCTCACGCCATCTCTAGCCAGATGAAAGGCTGCCACGTTACTGGCTATGGAGGTTTAGGGAGTGGCAGTGTGGTGTTAGTAGAAAGAGCATGGCCAGGAGTTACCCAGCTGGGTGGCGGCCACTTCACCAGCAGTTCACTGTGCGACTTTTCTGCTCTGAGTGAGTCACCACTCTGGGTCTCATTTTCCTTACCTGTAAAATGAGGGTGTTTGTCCACGTGATCTCAAGTCCCTTTTAAAAGCTTTAAGATTCTACGAAAACCTCTCATCTAGTATGTAAAGCTTATGAAGGAAGCTGAGGATGGAATGAACCTTAGCAGATGGGTGTGGTTTGAATAGGAAGAGAGGACATTTCAGGAGAAAGGAAAAGCAGAAATAGACTGAGGCAGCTATAAGAAAGGAATGATCAGCCGAAAGCTGTTCTACATGTTGTAAAGACATGACATCGTTATCAAAATATCCTTTGTAACTACTTTTATTTGCCAATGAAGAGCTGAAATTCTTTCACATAAGCACTAAATTGTGATGTTCTCATTACCATAAACCCCATCTGACTTCATGCCTCTGCTCTCAGGGCTGGCGCTGTGACAACTGCCGCAGACCAGGGGCTGAACCTGGTCACGAAGGCTCCACTGGCCACTCCTACAACCAGTATTCTCAGAGATACCATCAGAGCTCAAACGCTGTAAGTGCATTTGCACCATAAGCATTTCTCCCCTAAGTGCCATTAGTTACATAGCAGGGGCTCTTTCCGTGGGTACTTTTCTTTTAAATGAACCAATTAAAAAAATCTTTTATATGACTTAAGAATACTGTATCCTGTAATATAATTTAGATTCTAATACATTAAACTCGTGAACACTTTCGAATACCCCACATATTGCTACTAGGTTCTTAAAGCTATTCTCCTATTTAGAAGTAATCGTCATAGAAGCCCCCACACCCGCCCCTGGTTTTTTTCTGTACACTTTGCAGTATTTGCTGCTAATTTTTCTTCTTCCATTTTAACAGAATGTCAACTGCCCAATTGAGTGCTTCATGCCTTTAGATGTGCAGGCTGACAAAGAAGATTCCCGGGAGTAAGATTTCCAACCCAGAACAAGCATGGATCTCTGCCAAGGCCCATCCAAACTAAAGTGACATTAGCAGACCCGTCTTAGAGTGTTTGTTTCTTTCTGAAGCCCTTTGCTCTGGAGAGTAACTTCTCCAGCTTCAGCTCAACTCATAGCTTCTCCAAATATCACCCTGGGAGTGTTTTGAGACTTTTCTCATAAAAGGAAGCAGTGCATTGCCTGCTATGCTCCAAAGTATTCAATACCGCTCAGTATTTTAAATGAAATGATTCTTGTGATTTGGTTTGGGATCAGTAGGGAAGCATATGTACCAACCCAGATGCAAAATGTACTGAAATGATATTACCAAAATTTTAAGTAGGAAAGTTACCCGAACACTTCTGCTTCCATTTAACTGTCTGGCCCGCAATATTGTAGGAACGGCATGTCCTTGTTACTGTGGTATTTAAAATATCCATAGTACTCACTTTTTCCAAATGATTCTATTAATTGCCTAGAAATATCTCTCTTATCTATTATTTATCAATATTTCCCAGTATTTTTATATGGAAAAAAATGCATCGAAGACACTTAGTATGCAGTTGATAAGAGGAATTTGGTTTAATTATGGTTGGTGATTATTTTTTATACTGTACATGCCAAAGCTTTACTACTGTGGAAAGACAACTGTTTAATAAAAGATTTACATTCCACAACTTGAACGTCATGACTTTTTTTTAAGACGTAGGGGGGAAATAATAAACTTTATGCATGTTTTTTTCTTTTCAATTCAGCTTACAGTTAAAAACTTATGATCTGTACGGCTAATTCTTGGCAATTTCAGTAGAAGAATTTCTAAGTTTATCACTCTAAAAACATTCATTCTCGTCATTTCATCTCTTTGGTACTGGACAGTTTTATATTTTCTCTTTACCAAATTTAGGTGGACTCAAATATTTATTTGACCTGCTAGTTCTTCAGAAGTAAAATCCAAACGACTTTTAGTTGCTCCTTTTATAATTCTTCCCTCCCTCCCGCCTCCTTTTCTTCCTTCATCTGTGCCAAGAGATTACCTGCAAGGAAAACAAAAAGGTGACTGAGATGTTAAAACTACTTGAATAGTTTAGCATGGAGGAATTTTGTCTTAAGGAAACTGTGTTACAATAACCTCAATCCAACTTGTCTAAATTCGTGTCACCTGAACTTTTAGAGTGCCCCAGCTGAACAAAGTTTGCTTACTCTGTCTGCAAATGCCATTTCCTTTTCAGTTTAACTTGGGGGACACAAGAAAAATTGGGGATTAAATCTGGCATTCAGAATAATGAAGAGCGGCACTAGAAGTAGTTGATTATTAATTAGTAAAAGATCAATAATAACTCATAAAAGACATGGAAAATACTCTTTATATACTATTGTGCAGTAGGAAAATATTTCAATACCTGGCAATGAATATTAAGACTAAATACAGAAAGGGATTTCCTCAGGGTTTATTTGTTTAAAAAACAAATTTACACTTGATTTAGCTTATAAAATACTTTGACAGTATCTCATTTGGGGGAGGTTTTATAGTCCAATTTTAGAGATTACACACACACAGCTCTGATGAGTTTTCCTTAACAGGACACAGACCAATCTTTTTAACATGTTTAACATCATCAATCTTTCAGCGTTATCAGGCCAGTACTTATCAAGATAGCTGCCCTGTATATGTGAACAAAAAAATCACAAAGTACAGATCATGGTGATATTAAATGACTATTTCACATATGTGAGTATCGTCTCTCACTGGAGAATGTGACTCAACACAAACCCACACGCTGTGCAACAGGGAGTCCCACTGAAGACGCAGGGCCAAGGGAGAGCAGGCTGGTCCCTCCCAGCTTCATACGTGAAGACCGATCTTGTTTAAAGGTCTTTAAAAAACACAAGGAAAGAGCAGCATTGTGCTGAGACTGTGCTTCAAACCACTTAGCTAGCTACAAACCTAAAATATTTCCTCCAAAGTGTGTTTAAGTAAATCCAGTTGGGTTGTATTAAATGGATATCAAACCCTTTTGACAACTTATACAATGAAATGTAAAAACCAGAGGCTCCACATTAAAGATAAAAATGAACCATTTTTTTCCAGAATGTCTGCTAGATTCTCAAAAGCAATATATTAAATTTACAAACTATTACAATAGTGAGTCACTAACTACATTTAAATAATGAGAACAAATTAAACAAATTTAAATAACCTTTTGTTTTGGCACCACAGAGCAGGAACATAAAACGAATTTCCTTTTTACTATTCCTCAGCAAAATCATTCAAACACAAGAACAGAGAGGATTTCCAAAGATCTTTTAGTTTTTACTGACTCATGTTACTGCTTCCTCTGAGAACTGTCATAAGCAGGCCAGACTGAAAAGGTATAATTAGAAGACCAATCAGGATTTATGTAAGAAATAGACAAAATTCAGGTAAAACCAGTAAATACATCAAACATGAAAAAGAAAAATCATAATTTGGAAGCTCTACCTTGCCTTGCTGCACATGATTTGTAATGAAATTTATTGTTGTGTATATTGTTTTCAGCTCTAATGACCTAAGTGAATTATGCAAATTAGCCTATATAATATCATTACAAGCTTATAAGCCACACTGCCTGTGAAAGTGAATAAAGAAATGATCAGGTGGAAATTACAAGTATAGGAAATGACTTTTTTATTTAATTATATTTCCACTAAAAATTCGATTCCATTTCTAGTTATATGTAACTCATTAAAATGATTAAGAAACATCACCTCAGCACATTTAAGTGCTGAAATTGCTTCCTATTCAGTAAATTCCCATTACCGTGGTAGGGAAAGCGGTAGGCTACAATTAAAAAGTCCCATTTTCAGGAGATACATTTTGACCATTTAAGAAAAAAAAAAAAAAAAGATAATTCTTGGGACTTATGTGTGGGAACACTTAAAGATTACCATAAAGACTAATAAAGCAGAAGCAGCAGCAGATGACCTCACTCTGCCACGCATTTTTCAGACTAAGCAAGTTTTTTTAAAAAGTATGCGGAGTTCATATTTGAGATTCAAGTTATTATCATTGCCACATTGTCCTAGTTCATAGCCTTATTAAGAGATTCTATCTGAAATGCAAACGAAAATCTATATAAATTACAAAAGAAGAGAAGACTGTAAGTAATAAAAGTGCAAAAGATATGGTGCCTCAACCGAAAGCCCTTTTTTAACATTCCTCAGTAGAGTCAGAGAGGAGATGTTAAGGCATGTCTTATATTTCCTCTTTAGAGACGTGTGGGTTTTAACAATCTTAGGAGGCATATTTATCTCTAAAAGAGCTTTTATGTGGAGCCCCCAAGGACTTGAACTTAGCATTGTTTGGAAGCTGTGGAATGCCAATGACGTGATGATCAGCATCCTGTGCTCCTGGAGCTGGAATCACCCATCCTGCAGGCCGACCACCTCCGCAGGCTCCCCTTATGTTACATACACTGAAGGCCAAGGGTTCTTCCCTGGCCTTCTCTTTTTGCATCATGGTGCTCTGGAAATGGCCATTTCATTCCAGAAGGAAACATTGCCTCTGCCAGGAGACTGCTGGACAGGGCTTTACATCTGTATGCATAATTCAGCATTAGTTGTAGGTGCTAAGCCAAGCGCTGAAAAGCTATATAGTATTTGACTCAAAAAACATACTGCTTTGGTGGAGAAACTGGAACTCATGTACATTACTGGTGGACATGTAAAATAGTGCATCTGCTGTGGAAAATTCTGGTGGTTCTTCAAAAAGTTAAGCATAGAATTACCATAGGAGCCATCGATTCCACTCCGAGGTATATACCCAGAACTGAAAATAGATGTTCACGTAAAAATTTGTACACAAATGTTCATAGCATCATTAATCCTAACAGACAGAATGTGGAAATAACCCAGATGTCCATCAACTGATGAATGGATAAACGATGGAATATTATTTGACCATAAAAAGGAATGAAGTACTCATACACATACAACATGGACCATGGAAACATTATGCTAAGGAAAGATGTCAAGCACAAAAGACTGTATATCATATGACTATTATTAATATGAAATGTCCAGAACAGGCAAACCAATAAGGGAATCAGCCCATTAGTAGCAGAGCTGAGACTTACACCTGACACACTAGCTCCACGGCATTTACTTTTCACCGGGGGCGATTCGACCTCTCCAGGAGCAAATACATCCCACTTTGTAGATGAGAAACAAATTTCAGGAAGTTAAGGAATAAACCCCAGATCACTCAACTGGTGAGTGACGAAATGGGTAGTGATTATCACAAAGGTACAAGGCACGTTTCCAAGAGGGAAAGATGGGGCCAGAATCAAGAACAGGCACGGAGGAAAGGAAGAGACTGCTGGCAAAATTCTTCTTCTTCATCTGGTTGGTCCTGACATAGGTGTTTGTTTAAAAATTATTCCCTAAGCTGTAGGTATTTTAGGTGCTTCCCATAGGCATGATATATTACAAATTATTTTTTAAGATAAGTTCGTGCCTCACAGACCGCACTGGATAGTTTCTACAGGAGGAGAGATAAACTCAGAAGACCTTGAAAAGCTTGTCAAAAAAAAAAAAAAAGGCTCAGAGAAAATTTATCTCCCTAACCCAGAATTGAAAGTCTAGGAATCATTATGAGAATTTTGGAGGTAGGGGAGGGAAGAAGTTGTGAAAGTGGGCAGAAGTTCTTAATTTATTAGAGGTAAAACACAGCTATCAATTCAAATTTCAAATCCAAATATATCAGTAATTGAAATGAATGTAAATGAACTGAATGCCTTTTTATTACCTACCGTCAGAGATCACATATTTTTTTAGTTATTTTATTGGTCACACCACGTAAGTCAGCTGTGTTTCAATGAGGAAGGATACTAAAGAAGGACTGTAAGATTAGTCAATATATTAATGACGAAAAGGATGACCTTTAAAAAAAAAACAAACTTCGGAAATTTTAATTTAGGAAGGAGGTTGAGTTAAAGACATGGGAAGAGGGTGGGACTCAGCTATTAAGGCGAAAGATGACAAAAGATTTTAGCTGGTCTCAGGTATAATAGAGGTGAACGGTCAGGACCACACGTGCAAGGACATAAGTGCACAATTATGTCCTGATGCAGGGAGCACTGTCCTCCCACTGTGCCCTACTTTCTGTGGTAAGTCCATTAAGTGGAATACTGGGGCCGTTTCTGAGCACTGAACAGTAATTACATTTTTTATGTAGCTCTAGAGGGAACATCAAGGACTTGCTGAAATTATGGGTAACATTTCACTTAACACTGAGGGGAAAGTATGTACTTGCATTATCTGTATATGGGGTCAACAGAAGATTTATTCTGTTTAATCCCTTCTAAATTTCTAGTTCCCAGGATACAATCTGCTGTCTGTTTAGAAAGGAGCCAACTAAGCTTTTTAGAACTGTGATTAACAAACTCTGCATGAGCAGAATCCCCCACGAGGAAACTAATGGGGCTGCAAGATACTAGTTGTGCCTTCACTCGGCGGCTGCTCAGTTCCTCTGGCTTATTATGTGATGATTTTTAGATGCGTCTAACAGGTAATGATTCTGGGATGACTTGAGCTCCAGGAGGTAGGGATACTCCTGTATTTCTTACAAATATCTGTGTGTAATGTTTACCACGCTAGAGAGCCTGTATCTTTAAGACACACTAAATACAACTACCACGGATCCAAGATTAAGACTTCATATTTTATTTTTTAAGAAGTATTTTCAAAATTTCCTACATGAGTTTTCACCTACACATAAGCAAACCTTAAAATAATGTGATGAAGTCAGTGATGAAAGAGACGAAGATTCGTATGAGCGAGGATTATTCCCAGTTCATTGCAAGCCTCGGTCACAATGGCATCAGCAGCAGAACCGGAAGGAGCAGCAATATACGCCACGCCACTCTGAGGAGGGAAAGAGAGACTGGATTTCAAAACACAATTTTATGTTAAAATGCACAAACATCAAAATCCCCATCTATAAAGCATAAACGAAGAGTCAATCGCACTGTGGACTGATGCACTCAGACAAAAAGGCAAAATGAGAAGATCTGAGTTATCCATGTACCAAATGGAGAGAAGTCAAAACAATTCTCTAAATACCAATGATACGTCACCTTCATAGCCTGGATATATAAACTCACAGAACTCAAAAATCAGAAGCAGGATTTCTGAAACGGTTTCTATATAATGATCTATTCTCAGCAAGTGCACGCCAATCCCACACTTACCCTTTTAGCTCTGTCTACGTTATCCCTGAAAGGAAAGAAGGCATCGGAGCTGATAGAAACTTCACTGAGTTTGCCAATCCATTCCTTCTTCTCTGCCTCAGTTAGTAATTCAGGAACTTCCTCAAACAGCGCCTTCCACTTTACTAAATCTTCATCCTAGGAGTGAGGGAAAGAAAGAAGGGAGAGAAAGGTTTGACACCATCTTTAGTGCTACTTGATGCAAGTCAGAATGCTGACTGACAAGCACTTAAACATTTTTTCTAGGACTTCTTAATTGTAAATAATGATGCTTATTTACAGTCAAAGTCATTATTTTTAGAATCTCTCTCTCTCTTTTTTTTTAATGCTTTTAACATTTCCTTAAGGAAGAAAAGTGATTCTAAGTGTACCAAGTAAAGACCATACCATTTACTTTCTACAAAGTATAAGACTATACCATTTACTTTATTACAAATATATTGTTTTTTAATCTCTGCCCAAGTTAAATCTATTACTTTATATCCCTGTATCAAAGCAAGAAATTGGAAACAGATAGAAATCCTAAGTACATTTATAAAATCACTCTCGAGAATAGTCTTATAGACAAACCAAAACGTGATGCATAACATTCAGATTTTTAGAAGGTGCTTCCAATTTTGGCTTTGGGTGATTTTTTTTGGCTTAAACAACATACTTTCATTCCTGTACACACATAATGACTCTTCCAGAACAATTAGCAGGGTTTTGCTGGGTAATATCAAGCAGAAAAATACAAGATTAAAGTAAAAAGGAAAAGCTGCTTCAAGTACTTCACATTACAAGGCTCACTCTGCAGCCTCACTCCTCAATGATGCTACGGCACAGATTCGAGGCCCCGAGGGGACAACTTAGTATAGATGACTCGTTCTTCAAAAAACCACTGAGATTTTGATTATCAGACCTTTCTCTTATTTTTCAACCAGTATTTCTTCAGCACTGGCTACATCCAGAAACTGAGCTAAACCCTATTGTTTTGGAGAGCTACCTGACACTTTCCATTTTAATGTTCCCATACACCCTCTTCAAAACAGAAGACATTAAAGAACATGAAATATAACAAAAATATACTGAGTTCTCAATGGCACTTAAAGAAAACGTGGGTGGAGAAGAAAGACACTGATTCCTGCTATAGGTAATTTGCATGTAATGCTGAATATCACCTAATGTGTAATGGCACACGTGGCACTGTGACAGATACCTCGAGATGGGTGAAAAACAGTCCCTGCCATCAAAAGCTTATAAACAACAGGGGAAGTACAAGTATGCAAAACTAAACCAATGGTTATAATTTAAAAAGGCAGAGAAGATTTGTGGTGTCAGAACTGGATGAAGAAAGTTACATGAGACAAAAGACAATAAGAAACTGGTAAAAAGTTTAGAGTAACAGTTTTTAGACAATAAAGAAATTCAAGAAAATAGCATTTTATCTTTGTAGTGATGAAGGCAACGTCTGTTACACAGAAAAGGGTAAACACACCATCCACAAGCCAATGACAGGCCTTTACCTCGCCAATGGTCCCAGTAACATACTGATCGATGGCATTGGAGATTTCTGCTCTCTTCACTCCGGTTTTAAACTTCATTGAGAGTACTCGTGGGTGATGTCTAAGCCACCAAAAGTTTGCCTTATCTCCTGCAAGGCGTGTGCAGTGTATCCGAGACTGCTGTCCTGCTCCAATGCCAATGACCTGAAGGACGTGGACATTAAAATGAACACCTCTTTCAACGACACATGTGTCTCAAGGGATCTTTTGTGCTTATTTCCCAAAATCTACCTATTAATTCTGTGGAAGAAAGTACCAGGCCAAAGTAAGAGCAATGTAAGTACTTTTTAAGTCACTAAAAGGTGAGGATTAAGAGATTTATGACTACTATTTATATGTTTTACCTCTTAATATTCTGGAAGTTTCTAGAACTCTTGGACATCAGTACTGAAACACGGTCTTACTGGAACTTATTAGAACCTGAGCATAAGGGTGACCGATAGCCACAATCTCCCAGGTTTCTATTAGAGACTAGCAATCTTTTAACAGTTGGCAGTCAGGAAAATTCTGAATCTGAAAGGGTCTTCCAGGTCACACACTAATTAACATCTACTCTCACCCTCCCACTGATGGGTCAAATAATTCAACAAATGCCAAGAGTTCAAGACACCATGGGATTTAAGGGATCCCAATGCTACTGAAACTATGACAGAAGCAGGTTCACCCTGGAGTCAGATGCCTGAGCGATACGCTAACTTGGCCCTGTATCCACAGCCATGTGCGCTAGGAGAGAAGTTATACATCTTGCTAACATCAAACAGTACGAAATGCTCAACACCCTGAGAACAGTAGTGGTCATACCACTGTGTGACTTCTGAATACTGGTCAAATGACTCTTACAAAAGGTGAACTTCAGTATACAAATTATGCCTCAGTAAACCTGATTTTAAAAAATCACGTTAACTCCTCATCTATGAATTCTTGGAAAAATAACCTAAGAAATCTATATGAAAATACCCTAGGAGCTGCAAAACCATGGGCTGGTGGGTGGCAGCATCGTTCTTTACTCCTTCGTTGGAAATACTACCAATGGTGGGGTATGTGTGCGTGTGAATAAACCAGATTTTGTAGCAGCTATTTGAGTCCCACTAATCCAAAATGTGGGACTCATTTTGGATTAGTGGGACTCAAATAGCTGCTATGCAAGAAACAATATGACAAATTTTAATACTTAGCTCCAAAGATACTTCGTAATCATCATTAGCTTTAACAGTCCACTGAGTTACTCAGGAAATACTGACAAACCCAGGAGAGAAAAAATTGGCAAATTTTCCCTTTTAAGTGATCTACTACTGGAGAAGATACATTTTTGAACATCGTTTTGTAAAACAACAGCCCCTCCACCCCAGCTGAGTTTCACGGCTTGATTACCTGACCGTTCTTGGCATAGCACACTGAGTTAGACTGAGTGTACTTGACAGCAATGGTGGCCACAATGAGATCTCTGAGCGCAGATTCCGGCAACTGAAAAAACACAGAATGGTAAATGGCACTGGGCTCTTTAAACTTCATTTCACTTTAAGCATCTTTCAGTGGTCCCCAACGTTTTTTGGCACCAGGGACTGGTGTTCCTATGTGAGTCTAATGCCTGAGGATCTGAGGTGGAGCTGAGGCGGTGATGTTAGCGCTGGGGAGCGGCTGCAAATACAGATGAAGCTGAAGCTTTGCTCGCTCACCAGCCACTCACCTCCTGCTGTGCAGCCCAGTTCCTAACAGGTCACAGACTGGTCCATGGCCCGGGGGTTGTGGACCCCTGTTATACACCATTTACTGCAATAGACTTATAGTTAGCTCTTTCAAATGAGGTGAAATTAACTATTCATGTTAAACACTACTGTGTTTTACTGAAAAGATTACCATTTAACATATTTATTGTGGAACTCGGGACACTGCCTGATGTACAACAGACTCACACTTATGCCATTTTGCGCCAACTTTGGCTTAAGCCTGTCTACATACCACACAAGATAGGAAATACCACATCCACTCCAAAAGTGACAAGTATTTTCTCTACCACGGTACCAAAAATATCGAGACGTGATAACATTTATGTTCAGAAAAAAAACACCGAGAATAATTTTCACAGACGTAACAAATGTGATGCCCACACACAACTAAGGCTGTTGAGGGAAAATCAAATTAGAATCATTTTCTGCTTTGTCTAGAATGTTCTAAGTAGAAACTATTCAGAAATGCATTGTGAACTACTAGTCCAAATAGAATAAAACAACAAATATTTTAGCCCCAAACTCACTATCTTTGATATAAAAAGCAAATACAAATTAAAAAGGACAATGACCTATGTCAGCATGCTGAGTGGACAAAGGATATAAGCAGCAGCTAGTTGGTAAATCAGCTAACTGAAAAACTGATAAATCGGACTTCATAGAAATTAAAATTTTCTGCTCCACAAAAGACCCTGTATTAAGCTAAAGCCTGGGAGAAAATATTTGCAAACCACATAATCAATAAAGAATTAGTACCTAAAATATACAAAGACCTCTCAAAACTCACCAACAACAAAAAAATTAATTAGAAAATGAACAAAAGATATGAAGAGACATTTCACCAAAAAGGTTATATACAGATGGCAAATAAATACATAAAAAAGAAAGTCCATCATTAGCTATTAGGAAATGCTAATTAAAATGATGAGACACTGATACATGCCTATCTTTCAAAAAAGCTGGTAAGGATGCAGAGAAACTGGACCACTCATACACTGCAGGTATAAGATGTAAAATGGTACAGACTCTGGAAAGCAGTTTGGTAGTTTCTTATAAAACTAAACATGCAACTACAATATCGCCCAGCAATGAGCAATTACTCCAGAGCATTTATAACAGAAATAAAAACTGAAGTTCATCCAAAAACCTGTTCATGAATGTATAACAAACAAAAATTATAGAAAGGGAGAACAGATTGATTGTTCCTCCAAGTTGAGGAGGGGGCAGAGGCAGGAGGGAAGAGTGGCTAAAAAGGGCACCAAGAGGGTTCGTTGTGGTGATAGCAACGTTCTGTGTCTTGATTGTAGCAAAGAAAATGCCAGAATTGTGATATTGTGCTATAGTTTTGTAAGATATTACTATTAGGGGACATGGGGTAAAAGGTACATGGGAATTCTTAAAACTGCACAAGAATCTACAATTTTTACTTTTTTAATCTCAAAATTAAAAGCTTAATTAAAAAACATTGTCAGAACTTCTTAAGAATTTGTAACTCTAAGGTGCTATTAATGTAATGTAATATCCTTTCCTATCTATATCTGCTGTTTGAGTCAACAAGTATACACTTTATTCTGCTGGTTCTAAAAACCAATGCCAGCCTCTTCGACGTCTACCTTCAAATATAGCCTGGTATTCTGAGTTAGAATGAAGGAATATGAAACATGTCAAGGAAGGGGAAGGGTAGGAGTGAGGAAATTTAGTCTTATAAACATGTCACAAACAGTTAAAATAGAACATTATTTGAAAAAAATGGGAGAAAAGGAAATAATTCAGGCATGTTCATTAATACGTAATATAGACTCCTTATACTTCTATTCTCTCAAGACTAAAACCATTCTAAACTTAGCATTACCATCTGATGATTTTGAGGCTGGAACGTTAATTTAAAAATCTACTTTAAAAGAAGGGAGGGAAATATAAAGGAGGATAAAATCATTATTTTCATCCTTAAAATTCCCAGATTTCTATTAAAAAGATATGAAACAAATAGAGAAGAATTTACATAAAAGAGTAATTAAAACCACAGCCTCAATCCATGTAAAAAGTATCTAAGCGGGCATAACCAGAGGCACGAAACCAATCAAATATTGCTAAATCATTAATCAGATCAATACCTATAAATCCACAAGGAAAATTTTAAAAGGTAAGGGTCTTAATACTTAGGCACAATCGTCAACATGGATGGGTACCATGGAATCTAGGTCAGTTTTTATAAAGATACATTAAGCAACCAGGTTAATGAAGTAATAAGCACCTCATTTCACTGTGAGCTGCTTAAAGTAACATTGCTGCAAAACAGTTTCCATGTGGAAATCCCAGTTTGTCGTCATCTTGGCCAAGAAGTGGAATCCAAAGGGCTGAAAGATATTTCTCCATATGATGCCCACAGGTTCCTTTACTGAGGGGCACCATCGATTTTCAAAGTTAAAAATAGAGAATATCCAACAAATCAACACACAAAGATCATGTCTACTTCACCATATGCTTACTCATAGATAGAACTATCCCAATAAAGATTTTTAAAGCTTATTTTCAACAATTCTACTTGAAGCCTCAGGAGTCAGGCCTGGAACAGATTGCAGCTCCTCGTTTTCCACTTCTCTTACAGTGAATGACTTGTTAAGAGACTAATCTTCTTCTAAGAACAAATGGAAGAGCTGAACAGAGAGTTAATCAAATACCAAGTACCAAGAGGCAAAGATCTCAAATATAAAGGGAGAAATGAGTGTGACGGTCTATGCTTTTTCCCCCGAAGGCATTTCCCAAGATGAGAGTAATAAACTAAGAGTTGAATAAGCTGAGCGTGGCTTTGGAGTCTTACAGGACTAAGAGGCAAAAATACACTTCCGTATACTCCAGAGAAGAGGGGTACTAGTAGACACTTCGCTTTCAGCAGAATTGGGAAGAACCATAAACAAACCTCACAAAGACTGAAGCCCAAATTCGAATCAGCTCAATTCCTGCCAGGAGAAAGACAATCTGCCTCCACCTGATGTACCTGCCAGAAGCATAAGTCACTCTCTTTGGAGTGAAAAAAAAAATAAAAATACTGTCCAAAATATCTCTATAGTTTAACCATAACCAATATTTAGCCGTCAATTAAAAATACCAGGCATACCAGCAGACAAGACCAGAAAACAATGAAATGACTCATCTGACATACTGAGAAAAAAGTATAGTGAACATTTGACCCGGCTAAAATATCCTTCAAAACTGAAGGCCCAATTAAGAGATTTCAGAAAACATTTACCAAATCATCCATTTCTTTTATTGCATAACCTTGGGCAAACTTAACTGTCTCCTATATCACAATTTTGTGACATTTACAATAGAGAGGATAATAGCTTACCCTGCCCCCTTCCATAAATTGCTATGTGTATTAAATGACATAATACAGCTATACAAAAAAAATCACATTGTCCTAGAAATATGTCCTTCCTAAAAGATGACAAAAAGCACAAGAGTAAAAGCTTGTCTACACAAAAACACTGAAAATGAAAACAAACTAAATATCAATCACAGTGCATTATACATGAATTACCATATGGCCTTTCAGATGAAGATGTAGATATATACTTACTGATACAGAAACAAATTTTCAGCTTAGTGTTCATTCACTAAGGCAAGTTATAGAACATAATTATGAAAGACATGATCTCATTTATATATAAATAAACATAAATCTCTCTATGCATATACATATGTACAGAAGCTCCCAATACAGTCTTTTATCCATTTTTGAAGTTCTCAAGCTTACTTGATGATGACTCGAAGATGCACTAATATCTGCATATCAACCAGTTTTAAATAGGCCTTAATAAATGCATAAGCTTATAAATATTAAAAACATACCTACATGATAACTAACATTCAGTTCACATATTTTCAAACTTACATCTTTATTCTTGGTAACAACATTGCTAAATAATGACTTGTCTACGACACCAGTATTTCTCTTCTGGCTTAAACGAAGACCAAAGAGAGTTCGAACTTCATTCTCATCGGGGTTGTAAGACTGGTCCATCTAAAGTACAAATATAAAGAGTTAAAAGTGATATATCTACATCCCTCAAAATTTTTCATTTAAGTTACATACAAAAGATTTTTTTGAAACAAAGCTATACACATTTTTTTCTAATGTAAGAATATGTAAGATTATTTTAGTACAGGTATAAAAGAATGGCCAAGCATCAACATTTTGCTCCAAAAATTTTTACAACCCTATAAGGTATTACAGGTTTTACAATTTCTATACAACATTAAAACCAATGATTCCAGTTTTTGGTTGCATTAATTAAAAGCACTATTTATATAATTCTTTTGAAAGGTTGGTGGATAAAACATATTTGGTAACAGGCAGCGGCGCAAAAATTAAATTTTAATTTCCCTTTCTAAAAATCTCATAAAATACCTAACGATTGAATTACAAGTTAAAAAGAAGTTAAAAGGGGGAAAATGGGACTTGTAGTCTGTTGTCTTTGCTATCTGAAAGGGAATATGTCATTTATTGATGTCTTCCTCTCCCAGATTTTGAAAAGATATTAAGACGTGGGAATAATTTGCGTAAGACTGCTCTCCTCCTAGGTATTTTTCTATAATTGATAGTATATTTCTTCATTTATCCTTTGGATGATCTTTGACATAGAAAATAGTAGTATCTATAACTTACAAGCAAATCCTCATGTTAATTCTGCTTAATTTGTACATTCCTGAATTCTAAAATGTCCATTTTTTCTTTGTATTATAAAATTTCTAAAACTAGGATGTGCCCTCCAATTAGCTGATGTCAAAAGAAACTTGTCATTAGACAGGGGGAGGAATTTAAGTTGTTCCATAGTTGTAATTATGTGTCCACGTGCAAACTTAGCCAAGTCTCAAATAAATTACTGAGGAAGTTAAGTTGCCTTTTCACACCTTTGAATACAATGCTGTCAGGTGCTGAAGAGGTCATGATGATGAGCTCAGGGTTTGGAAAACATTCTCCAGGATGCTACACGTAACTGCTAACAGCCATTAGTACTTAACACTCTTAACAAAAAAACACAATTAAGAAACTGAAGAATATAGTGGCAGCTAACTGAACAGTTAAACATGCTATCAAGTAGCTTTAAAAAAAACTATGTGTATTTAAAGTGGTATTTTTCCTTTAAAAAGCTCACATGGAATATATAATGAACTATACAATTATTGGTATCTTACAATGAAGGATACTTAATAACTTCCATTACGTGGAGTTGAGATTCTATGGATTATGTGACATGGATACTTTCTGAAAAGAAAGCATTATCAATTTTTACTTTCAATGTAAATAACTCTGCTTTATCACTGTAAAATCTTAGACTATGGGCTAGTTTCCCTAATGCATAAAAGCTTGTAAAAATCAGTAAGAAAATAAACCCTCAACAATCTATTAGAAAAACAGGCAGAGTACGGGCATACAGTTCAATAAAAAGAAGTAAAAATTCCCTTAAATATGAAAAGATGTTCACCTTACACATAATGGAAAATTAAAACTGCAATGAGATGCCATTTTCATCAATCTTACTACTCAGATGAAAAAGTTTAAGAACACAATTCTGGCAATGGTGTTAGAAAACAGGTACCCTTACACATTTCCATTAAGACAAAATTTGTTGCACAACCTCTAAGAGGAGCAGTATCTATCCAAATTACCAATACATATAGCCTGTAACTCCATTTAATTTGTGCAGGGATTGTGCAGCAGCTAGACTGGTGACTGTCTAGATGAGATTCACAGACACGGGACAAACCTCCAAGATGGTGAAGCAGTGTATATTTGTGGCAGCGAGGGGGAAAGAAAAATGCAAATATTCACTAATCATGTATAGCCTATTTCAGAAAAGATATGAAATTTAAAATATTAGCTACTTCTAATAGGGAAAGATGGGGAAAATTTTCTTCAAATGGCCTAATATCTTTTGAATAGAAAATCATATAAATATATTAATTATTCAAGAAATTTAAAAATTTAATATTAAGAGTAAAGAAGCTACCCTCATCTTAAACCAAAAAATAGTAATAAAAAACACTTGTAGGATTAAGGATAAAGAAACTAGAATAAAGAGGGATAAATGAGAAGAATGTCAGTACAAGGGAAAGACTAAATATGGGGGGAAAGAGACACAAAATGAAAGAGTGAATTATGTTTTGAACATGAATTTCACTAACCTGAAGAACACAGTAGTTCCCATTTTTCTTTTTAGAAAGAATTTTCAAAGCTTCTTCTTCATATCCTGGGGCAACAATACCATCAGATACCTGTAAATATATATTTTTTCTGTTTTAAAAAATCAGAGACTACCTCCTTAAAAAATCTAGAGACAATTATCTATTTTAAATAAATGTAGCAGTATTTTCCGGTTTCTACCTCCAATATATGCTAATGCAGCAGGTTCTTGAATAACATGATTTCATTAATGCGGTGATATAGGAACGTAAACTTGTTTATATCAATTAATTGGTTTCATTATAGGTTGTTTTCTTTACAGTCACAGAACTCATCAATGATAATAAGTGACAGCTTACTATACTATAGTTGAAAAAGATATGCCTATGTTAGAATACAACTTTCTACAGCTCACTTCATCTTGTGTTGTGTGCTGTCCTTTCGAAATTTTTGGTTATTCATTTTAGTTTTAACAGTGATTCGCTCTAATACATATGCCTTAGGAAGAAAAATGTTTTACTATTCTGTTTATGGCTGGTGTTTTGCAGTAGGAAGAGCATGTTCTGGTGCCAGCTTGGCCAGGACCTGGCTTGAGCAACATAAGTGGTTCACACTAAATCAAAGACTAAATATCCTATACCTAAAGATACAAAAATCACACATGGCTCGTCTACTCCAAAGCCTTGCTATAACTGATGGTACTCAGGCCAGCTCTGTTGCAGTTGGAGATGGTCGTGGTCATGGGAAGAAGCCCTAAAGCAACTAAACACTGTCAAGCCACATGTCCCCTCAGGCTTTATTTCTACCTACTAGTCTCTCTCCAAGGCGCCTGCTTTTTTTATTCTGTTGGTCTCTCCACCATTAGCAAACATTCTGATTTTTCTAGAATGTTTGTTTGGTACTCAGTTGATGGAGGCTAGTTTTTCAGAATTTGTAATTTTTCCTTTTAAATAGTCTCTTTCATTACAAACCTATGAAAGTTTAAAGTTAATTATTATATCACCATCCAAAATGGCATCCTCTGCTCTTTGGAAAACACTAACCTTGGCATTCAGATAACAACTACTAGAAAATTTAAAGGAAATATAAATTAAAAATTATGACAGCCAAATATCCATTTGAAACATTCACTAAATCTCAAAATTACAATTCAGTCAAGGATTCATATTCTACATAAAATATAAACATTGTAAATGATAAACTTAACTAGTTTACAGAGAGTACAAATATAAACATCACAGGTTATGGTTTCTATGAACAAATAAAGCTTTCCTCAGTTCTGCATGGATCAGGACACATAAATGTCCACCAACCTCTCTGGAGATAATTTTGGCAGTAGGGACGTCGCATATATCAGATAATGCAACAAAGTCACCAAATGAAGACATCCTATCGGCCCCTGTAAAGAAAAATTAAAACGAGATGTTTATCACAAATTAGAAAATAGTGTTTAAAAAACCCAATGTCATCATATAAAATCCATTTCTCTAAATTTAATGTTATTGTTTACATAAGATTTAAATAACAAATTAATAAGTCATTTAACCAAAATAAGTGGTAAGAAAGTATTCTTTAATTTTACCTATTAGAGCAGCTCTTTTTGTGACCAACCTGAGAGTAAAATGTTTTTTAAGCTTTGTGGCCACATGATCTCTGGTGCAACCACTGAACTCTCTGGTTGTAGTTTGAAGTCAGCCATTGACTACACATCGACAAAGGGACGTGGCCCTGCTCCTGTCACACTATTTACAAAAAACAGGTGGTAGGCTGAATTCTGCCCATAATTTGCTAACCCCTGTTGCAGAAGGTAAACTACGATATCTGGTTTCTCAATAATCTTCCATATTTTCCATAAATGGTATAATAACATTCACGGGTTATTAAACTCACAAATTAGATATTTGTGAAACACGCAATTCTAACCAAATTCAGTACAGTCAGAATAACCATATAATTTTAGTCATATATTAAGTAATACAAATGCATTCAGTAGCCTAATCTGAAATTAAATGCACCAGATTCCAATTATGCTTCCATTTATTACATTCAAATACCAACAATACACATTCATAAACAAATTTATTCCATGGTGCCCATAAATCATTTCAAAGTATTAAAAACAAATTAAAAGATAATTTGAAATCTTACAATGAAACAAAGATATTACCATTTTATTCTACTTTAGGTAAAACATTGCTTTTTCTATTAAAAAACAAAAAATGCTGTTATTCTTCTGACCTCTCGCTCTTGCGTATGCAGTCGATACGGGTGTCAGGGTCCTGTACATGTCATGGACCATGCAGACTTTGGCCTCATCTTCACTAAGTGGGATTCCAACAGCAGCACCTGGTACAGAAAATCATGAAGCAACCAAAAATCTCAAGTTGCCACTTGTCAACTCCTAAATCAGAACATTTTTCTTAAGATCTAGTCTGTGCAGCATAATTTCTAGCACCTGTACCAAATTAAATAAAAATCTGTTTGCCCAGATAATTAAACACCAAAAATACAGTTGCAGGGGAGGGTGAGCAGAGGGAAATGTTTTCTCTGGCCTCTGAAAATAGCCACACGTATGAGGCCTGCCAGGACCAGGCATGTCTGTGAAGCTGGTTTTACCTCATTACTCACTCTCTCCATCCTGCTTGATACCACATGCCATTTATTTCTTTCCTGCTCATGTCATTTTAACATCGAATAAACACTTGAGAACTAATTATGTGTTGGACTGTCTGTCAGTAGATCTGGTGATATAAATAACAAAGTTGTGGAGTTGATTTAAATACAAAAAGTAAAAAGGTATCTATAAAGTGTCCTAAGAATACCTTCTTTAGGTCTATTCAGTTCCATCTTCAACCATGTAGAAAAATATTTAGTCATACTGCATCAAGCTACTTCATTTCTTTATTTTCTAAAACTTCATGTTTCCACTACAAAAAAACTACTTCTTGATTTTCCAATGTTACACAATTATATATATAAATAGGTTATGTGTGTTATTTTATCAGGTCTTATCATGTTACCATATTGAAAGTGTTAACAGACTTGACAAAAGTGGTTTCAGACTTCATAGAATGTCTACATTCACATTAGAACTTGACAATTCTTTTCAAAATTAAAGGGTGCATTTTGAACAGTTCCAGTGTTCCAGAGTACAGTGCTTTACCTGCTGGGCTGACGTGCTTGAAAGAGGCAGCAGCTGAGATGCCTAAAGCTTCTTTGAGTTCCTTCACCAGCTGCCAGGCATTCAAAGCATCACACAAGTTTATAAATCCAGGGGCTCCATTTAGAACTACATATAAAAATATATACACATTACCAAGTAGGGTCAATAAAGTCAGATATACGTACATTTCTTAAAACATAAAAACATATGAAGATGTACAAATGTTTTAAATGATGTATAATAAAGAGGCAAACAGATCTACACAAACAACTAAGAACTTGGTGAGAAAAGTGAACAGAACTCTAGAACCTGAGCCCGTCTTACCAAACATTCTCATTCATTCTCTCCCTCTCTGTCCAGCCCCCTGCACCCTCTCTACTGGAAGACCAAATCCAGTCAATCTATAAGTAAACCAACAGAAATTTAGGAAGAGAGAATGACAAATGATGATCAGGGATCCATGTCAGTTCAGAAATAAGATAAATCAATTATGGCAATTAAGAGACAGTATAAAACTTAAGTTATAAACCTTGTCGATTTAAGAAATAATATTACCAACTACAGTGCAAGAGCTGTGAGTGGGAGGAGAGGAGGAGGAAAATGTGTTGGATTTTTCTTCTTTTACACCAGATTCATTAGGTCCAACTCAAATTTGAAAAGTAGTTAGAAAGACTCCAACTTCAGAGTTCTGCCATCGCCTATTTACAATATTAGAAGTTAATCTCTTGTGAATATACATTTGTAAGTTCAGCACATACAAAAAAATAGTAGACCACTAATTAAAAATAACTGCAATAACTGCATTTCCTTTATGTTATCTAGACACTAGATACTTTTAAAGAACTTTACCACATATTCCTGACAGCTTACTGCAATGTTAGGCACTGTTTCAGGTACTTGGGATATTATCAGTGAATAAAACAGTCCCTCCTTCCACCCCGAAAATCACTGTCCTCCTGGAGCTTATGGAAGAGGCACAGAAGAAACAAAATAGGCAATAAATAGTTAATGAGAGAAAATATTAGATATTTATACAAATGAGTTGGAAACAAGTCCACACAAACTTGGACTTGAATGTTTTTAGCAGCTTTATTCTTAACTGTCAAAAATTGTCTTTCCATTCAATAGGTGAATAGAGAAACCATCTATAGTAAATCCATATACAGTGGAATATTATTCAGTGATAAGAAATGAGATCTCAAGCCAACAAAAGCCATGGGAGAACTTTAAATGCACATTACTGAATAAAAGAAGACAGAGTGATGAAAAGGCTACATACATAGCATGATTCTAATGTTATGACATTCCGGAAACGGCAAAACAATGGAGACGGCAGAAAGATCAGTGGTTGCTGGGGTTACAGGGTACAATGCAGGGAATTTTCAGGGGTGAAATTATTCTGCATGATACTATCGAGGTAGATACATGACATTATGCATTTGCCAGAACCCATAGAACACATGACAAAGAGTAAACCCTAACGTAAACTATGGACCTTAGTTAATGAATCGATATCAGTTCATCAGTTGTAACCACTTGGCACCACGCCAACGCCAGACACTAACAGGGGAAAGGATGGAAGGAGGGATACGTCTGGGTCCAGGAACTCTGCACTTTCTGAGAAATTTTGCTTTAAATCTAAAACTGCTCTAAAAAGTAGTACCTGAAAAAAAGAAATAGTTGCCCCGGCTGACTACAAACGCAAAAGGTTTTGAGAATGGAAAGTATGGGACACTGAAAGTACATGAAGTATTTTTTTGTCTCAGAATCAAAATGGGGAACATATAACTATAAGGAGGAAATACCTGAGATCTAACAGTAGATAAATGTTTTAAGAAATTCTAGAAGTAGAAAGTCGTGCAAAATGTCAGGTTTCTAATTATTCATTCAGTAAATACTTAGGAAACATGACAAGCAATATTCTAAGCCCTGGGGATACAGCAATGAACAAACAAGAAGCAATGAACAAAGACAGACAAGGTCACTGTTCTAGGGAGCTGACATCCTCATGGGAGAAGACAATTAAAACATATGCAGCAAAATAGAGCGATGCGACAAAAATGTGATGGGCCGCTCCTTTGGTCTGAGTGGTCAAGGGAGGATTCTCTGAGGTGGTGAGAGTTCAGGTGAGATCTGAATGACAAGAAACCAGGACCAGAGAGAATTCTGCATGAAAGGAGCAACCAGCTCAAAGGCCCTGGGGTGGAAGCTCTGCCTGCTCAACAAACAAAAGCTGCTGAGGGGAAACGAGTCTGGGAAGGACTGTGGGGGAGTAAGACCAGAGATGACAGGGTTTGTAGGACAGGACCAGCCCTTCAATAGGAAGGAAAGCCAATACACGGTTTTAAGTAGGGTGTGACAGTATCTGATTTACATTTTTAAAAGATGACTAGCTGGGAAGAATAAAAGAAGAAAAAGTAGAGGCCTGTTAAGATCACTGTGGTCTGGGAGACTTTCAGGGTGACTAAGGGCTTGGGCAGTGTTAGAAGAGATTCAAAATATATTTGAGGTAGAGTAGATAATAGAACTTATCGATCCGCTGAGTGTGAAGGTAAAGAAAAGAATATTTCCATTTCTCCTCAGACCTCCCACACTGCTTCCTGCTCACTCCTCTTCTCCCTCAGCTGGTGACAGGGGCCAGAGAAGACCAGACAGGGGCTCCTGCATCTTTCCACTGCCGTGTACCACCCCGAGTGCTCTGCGCCTGCCTTCTCAGGCTACGAAGGAAGCTGGCCTTGCTCTCACCCAACACCAACCCTCCACCAATGCTTGGGCCTTCACGCCCTTCGACACCCACAATACTCTCCTCTGTCCCCTGCACCCACCCTCACTTCTACCAGTAGGACACGTTCCAACAGCCCTTCTTCAGAACAAAACACAACACAAATCGAAAAATCCTCTTGTAAGTTTACAAACGCATGAAGTCCTAATTTCTTTGTCAAAGAATTATCTTTATCTCTGTTATTTCCTAACCTCACGTTCCTATTTCAGCCCACGTCAACTGGGCTTCCAGATCCATCATTCCAAGGAAAAGGCTCTGGTAACGTTCCCAAATCAAACAGTCACTTTTCTGTTCTGGGCAGCATTCCAATCAGATGAAACTCTACAAGACTTCCAACCTGGTTTTTCTTCGGCTGGTTCTTGCTACCCCAAGGCTCGATCTTGACCTACTTCCATGAAGTCCAGGCCATCCCACCCTATCCTATGTCTTCAAAGTTATCTATACGACAAACACATTCCAATCTGTTTCTCTGCTTGACCTCTCTCCAGAACCCGAGATTATCTCAATATTTTTTGCTCACAAGTTCACCTGGCATCTTAAACTTCAGGTGGCTATAAGAGGTATTTTGTAACTTACTTTATCTTCTAAACGGGAACCATGTCAGATATAACACAAAGACAGACAGACAGACAGACAGACAGACAAAAATACACACACACACCCAGACACAGCAAACCATGCCATAGAACACTCAGTCTTTACCTGTAATGGGAAGCTTGGGCTTCAGTGTGTATAACTGGGCAGGAGTTTGATGTGGGTTCATTCCATACCTCAAGGGCATCTGAGATATTCCTTTACTATACTGTTTCCTGAAGTAATCTGAAATTGCTTCATCATACTGTGCCGTGTGAGTGAAAGCCTACAAAAGGTGTACATTTTGTGAAACACTAGCGGCATTTCCCAAAGGGGGTCTGAAGTGATCTTAGGTAGCACACGGACGACACCCCCTCACCGCACACACACGCCTGTGTGCAGGTTAAGACACCAAATAAGACTCAATAACAGAGTCAATTATTCCCTTTCCAATTCTCTTTCAATCTTTTAAAGAGATTACCTCTCTAGTATTTGGTCTCCTCATTTATAACAAAAGGACAGCAGTTCCAAGCAGGGCCTTGGTAGATGAGATAATCAAGCGAGAATGAGTATTGTTTTGTTTTGCAAACACTGAACTAGGTAAAAGTGCGCCCCTACCTTCAAGGCTAACTGGCGTCTAGTCTCCAGGGAGGTGTCTTTACTGTCTGAGCTCTGCATCTCTGTGGACACGGCTGCATAGTCCTCTGGTTCACACACTACTGTCACTCGAGCGTGGTTTTTGGCTGCTGCTCTCAGCAAGGTTACTCCACCTTTGAAGAACAAAAGACAATTTGCATTTTCATATCAGTTTAACCTCTTTCAAATATAGTCAATGTACACATACTTCAATTTTTGACTTAAAAAATAAGGGAAAATAATCCAGATGGATCTGTATACAACGAAATAGCTTCAAAAATATAGATGAGTTATAGTCATCCCAGAATACAACCTGGAAGCATTAACTATTTTCTACTCCCTCAATAGTCAATTTCAAAACAAAAATCTAATGTAAATTTTAAATAATCCTCTCCTCTATTAAGTCTTCAAAACTGGCTTTTCTACTCACCAATATCAATTTGCTCAACAGCCTCTTCAACAGTTACATCTGGAAAAGCCACTGTCTTCACAAAGGGATACAGATTACAAACAACAACTCTAAAAGAAGAATGTAGTTAATTGAGTCATCAAAAACTCAACTTATGTGGTTTACAGCTACATAGGAAAAATTAGTCAGTAGCTAAAATCTAAAAGATCTAAAGATCTAAAATGTAGAACTGTGAGCCTGACACTTTAGAACTCTTAAAAAATTATGTTGAGAAGTCAGAATCTCCCACTGTTGCAGAGCATAGGTGAACGGAAGTGGCTTTAGTCAACAGGTGGTGTGCTCAGTGCACATTACTCCCTCTAAATCATATTGTTATGTTGCTGCCTGGGTAGTCTTAGCTACCCATTATACTAACAAGCCATCGAAGATCTTTTCAAAATTTTAACAGCAAGGTAAAAATACAAGGCTACAGAGAACTTCATCATTTTGGAATGTGACCACTATTACCTAGGACATTTAGAGTCATACACTGCTTCAGGGAATGTAAAATGATATAGCACTGGAAAACAGTGTGGCAGATCCTCAAAAGGTCAAAGATAGTTATCTGACCATTCCTAGGTATATACCCAAAATGAAAATATTTGTGCACAAATATTCCATTCCTAGGTATATACCCAAAATGAAAATATTTGTCTACAAAAAAAATCTTATATGTGAATGTTCATGGCTGCTTTACTCATAACATGCAAAAAGTAGAACCAATCCAAATGTCCATCAACTTATGAACCAATAATTAAAGTGCGGTATATCCACCCAATAGATTATTTTATAGCAATAAGCAAATAAAGTACTGATATACACTCTAACATGGATGAACCTTAAAAACGTGCTATGAAGCTAGTCGCAAAGGACATTTTGTAGGAATATTTCACCAATATGAAATATTTAGTATAGATAAATCCATAGAGACAGAAAATAGACTGGTAGTTGCCTAGGGTTAGACGGTGTTAGGGAAAATGAAGAATGAACGCTAATGGGAATTTTTTTGTTGTTTTTTGAGGGAGATGATGAATATATTCTAATATTAACTGTGGTAATGGCCACACAACTCTGAATATACTAAAAAAAACCCTCTGAATTATATATTTTAAATTGGGGAATTATATGGTATGTGAATTATGTCTGAATAAAGCTGTTACATATGTTTTTAAAAAATGAATATCTTTATGCAAATAACTAAGTTGCTTATATGTACTAAAATTTAGAAAAGAACTTCCTAAAAAAAGCAAAGCTTGTTTTTAGTTCAAGTACCCATTTTGGTGATATAAACTTGGCAAAACCAAAATGCTAACACATGTACAATGTCACACGTAAGATAATCACAATGAACAATCAGGAAACTAAACCTAACACTCATCTGGATCTTTAAAAAGGGGCACTCAGTTTAGCACGCTCTTTATTTTTAATCCTTAATGTATTAAAAATTCAACTTCGAATTTCTACCTTATAAGATTGAAATCAAGTCTGGCCATGTCAGCATTATCTTCTGGGATATTACGAGCCAAGATACCTGATTTAACAAAGATAAAGCATTACTTCAAAAAACAAGTCAGAATAAGGTACTTCTTTCCAACATAGTCCAATTAATCAAGTTAAAGCTTCTAACGTTGCCTAATTAAGAATATCAAAGATAGGTAAAAATTAAGATTAGTGGGTATATTTAAAAATCTTTTTTTATCAATTCTCGATTCCTCTTAAGAAACGTAAAAGGAATTTTCACATAACTGTTGCCAGTTCCATCGATCTAAGCGATTTTATAAGTAAATGGCTTGTCTGATTCTTATCATTACAGCCTTTTATTCTGCCAAATTTTACTGTAACTGGTAAGTTAGCAATATACTTATTTCTCACCATTTTGGTTCATACACAATTCGTTTTCCCAGATGAATGAACAAGGTAAAGCGCTTTGAAAAAGAATTCTTTTGAAAGTTACATTGTGATGTTTTATTCTAAGTTTGAATCATGATAAAATGTTTTCACACATAACTCTAAATATTTTCATTAAATTCAGCAGGAACTATCACTCTAAGTTAATTATCAGGTCAAGACTAATAGTAAGCAGACGAAAACAATCAATCAATCGCATATAAAGCAAACTAGATTTTAAGCAGGTTCTAACTTATAATGTTTAGTGGCGAATGTGACAAAGCCAACATACTCTCACAGATAATTATTTTTGAGCTTATGATCTGACTTTTTCCTTGCTTATTCTACAAAGTAATCAACTAAAATAATCCTGAAAATCAGCTTTAAACTGAAGGTATCAATCACTTACCAGCGTGGACTGCAGGATGCAGAGTTTTCACACGTCCCCCTAACATTTCAGGAAATCCTGTCAGCTCAGAGACATCTCTGAAAATAAACAGAATGTTGCTACTCTTTCTGCTGAATTGTCATTTTACATTTTATATAATTCCGAAGCATCTTCTAACATGAAGTCTACTGTTCTCATTTTGAGAGATTTTTCAGAGCCTGGATTTTCAGAATTCAGATATCGAATCATAAGCCATACTAATGCATATCATTAAAATAATTTCAACTGAGAAAATTTGGCGATACAGAACAAAAAGCATTAAAAAAATTCTTATCTCAGAAACTCTACAAAAGTAAAAGCAAGAATTTTGTTTTATGATTAAACAAGCACAAAGATGGCAAATCAACTGAGTGGGGAAATAAGATTGTTTAATAAAAATAGTGTTGGTATTGGAATAACTGGTTAATCCCACACAAAAATTAATTCCCAATGTATCAAAGATTTGAACATTTCAGAAAAAATCATATTAGTAGCAAAATTAAATACAAGAAAACTATTTTCAAACCATTAAACAAAAGGTTAATAGATGTGTATGTGTAAACATTAAAAACTTTTACTGAAAAAACGCTGGAAAATTAATTGCAAAATATGACATAGGGAGAAATGAAAGAAAATATTTGACTACTGATCTATATCACCAAGCTGACATGAACCCTCTCTCTGGAAGAACTTATAAGTAAATTCAATGACATGAAAAAATGCCCACAAACAAAAGCAAAAAGAAAAACTATTTTCTATGAGCTATAAAATAATGTATATGCCAAATAGAACTAAGAAATAATTTCATGAAATATCTATTTTATTTCATATTTTATGAAATAAAGTATGTGGTAAAGAGAGTGAGTTATAAGCCATTTTCACTACCTTCTTTACAATTTCTAAATTTTTCAAATTATCTACAATCAACACATATTGTCTTCATAGCAAAAAAGTAAACATTTTAAAACAGGAATTTCTACAATACGGTACAGAATTTCCTGGGTACATTCTCCCTATTAAGGAGAGCCATTTGCAAATCACTGGTGTTTGACCAAGGACTCGCACAATTACGACATAAACCGACAAACTGGTGACATTATGGTTTCCAATTCAAAATTCCCTTTCCCAGAATTCAGAATAAAATCCTATTTCTCTAACGGAGGATAACTGCTAAAACAGAGAAGGCAGAATTAACCACCATTTGAGAGGATTAAAAACTTGCTTCTCCTTTATATTTAAGAATTTATGTCACCTGCCCTCTTTGGAATAACCCTCTGTATGCTCAGTGCTATATACTCACCAATTAAAATCTCATCAGTTTATCTCACACCTCAAGGTTAACTTCCTAAGATAAAATCTTGGCTCCGCCTCTTACTAGCTATGTTAGTTATGTGATCTTGGACAAGTTACATGACTTCTTTGTGCCTCAATTACCTTATTTATTAAATGGTAATAAATAAAAATTTATTTATTAAATGGTAATAAATAAAAATAATACACCAAAAAGTTGCTGTAAGGATTACATGAATCTATATATAAAAGTGTGAATAGTCTCTTTAATTGGAGAGAAACACATGTACATATCTACAATTAAAAAAAGGCCTAATGGGGTTAAGTGAAGAGTGGGTAGAGGTACTGAGCAAACAAGACTAGAATTTTAAGTATTTAAACAGGGCATGGATATGCAACATATTCATTATACTTTTCTCTCCCCATAACTGTCTGAAATGGTTCCACAATACAACACTTGGTGAGGGAAGAAATGGAGCTACAGAAGAGGACCCTGCTTAATTTGAAGGGTCCAACCACAAAAAGACTCAATATGGGACGATGGAAGAACAGTTTATCTAAGCGCTCTTACCCCGTTGCTGTTCAGACAGAGCCGTCCTGCCTTCCATGATTCTTACAGGGCTCTTATGAGAACCCCACCAGAGAGATGCTGCAAAAACTTTGACACATATTAAGGCATTCTTGTCATATGAACTTGTCCAATTTAGGGAAGCTGCGTCCTGCCCACACAGGGCAGGATTACAAGAGGAAAAAGGTAATAATCTGCTTCTACCTAGATCTAGACAGCAAGCAGCAAACTTTTCCAAATGACAACGAAAACAGACCCAACACTTCACTCCTTTTCTATAATATATTTCAGGGGTATGTATGAACTCTCACTGCAGTTTATTACGGCTGTCCTGTGGCCTTTTTCATTTTCTACCTTCCAATCGTTACTCCCTCTCCCACTAGCAGAATGCCAGCTCCTTTGCAGCCTGATTTATCTTTTGCTCATTCCTTCTTCCCATCATTTATGCCAGTTAATGAATAGCTTGTGGACAAGGGAATGATAGATTTGTGCCTTCGTATGGTTACCAGAGATGCTAAGAGAAGGAGACTTGAATCTTACAGATGTCAAGAGTTTATTAAAGTCAGTCCAAACAGATCATGAGAATCATAAATTGAGTTTGTCCTGCAAAACAAACAGCCCACCTAATTTGTCATAGGGTGTAGTTTACAAGGGAGACTCTGAAATGAGGAGGCCTCTACTACCCCTTAAGTCTGTAAACTCAAGCAGAAGTTAGTAACTCTCTCTGAGCCTCACTATATAAGTAGTATACCAACCTCATGGCATTGCTGGAAGGAGTAAATAAGGTATTTTACTCATAGTGCCTGGAATACATTACTAACATGATCATATAACGTTGATTGGACTTAACTTAAAAACTAAGTTGTGCCTTACCTGACTGCCAGACCAGCATCCCTGAGAGCTTTTGCAGTCCCTCCAGAAGCTATCAGATTCAAACCAAAGGAAGTCAAGTTTTTGGCAAATTCCACAAGGCCGGTTTTGTCAGAGACACTAAACAAAGCTGAAACACAAGACATTTTCCCTCATCACTCACAGTACATTAAGATGTTTGTCCTTCAAGACCTTAGGGGAGGGGACCAGGGGGCGGTTTAGGGAAGGAAGTCACGAATCTCAAGGCCACCATCACCTCTGCCAACACTACCCAAGCCCAAACCCGCGGCGGGATCTGACAGCTGCCGTGCGCCTCACCGCGGGCCTGGGCCTCCAGGCCTGCAGCGCAGCCAGGGCCACCGAGCTCCCGCCCCACGGCCGCCACCGCTGGGGGCGGGGGAGGAGGGCGCCGCGGGGCACGGCGCGATAGCGCAGCTTTGCGACGATGCGCGAGGGGCTCACCGAGCTGGCCGGGTGCCATGGCTGCTAGCGGCGAGTCTGAGCTGGGTCAGCAGCGGCCACGCCACGTGCAGAGGGAGGTGCTCGGGACCAGAGGATCTCGCTCCCGGAAGCTGAGTGAGCGGCCCCGGAGGGCACCTGATGGGTCACATGACCCGGCCTGCCCCGCCCCACCCGCGCTCCGCCCTGGCCCACCCGGCGCTCCGCCCTTCTCAATTTTAAGCCTGAAATTGGGGCCTTGAAGCTGAAAGGGAGGGTGGGATGGGGCCTTTTCTAGACCTGAAACTTAAATTTCAAGGAACACCGCCTGGAATCTCACACTGCAGGCCTGATTTGTCCCTGTTCCTCAAAATGTGGCCGCCCTTGGGCCTCAAGAGCAAATGTTTGTTGTCCAAGGCAGCCTGTCCCCAGAGACTGGAATGTAACTGAAAGTGTTAAAAGCATTACAGAAAAGCAGAGAAACAAAAGTTCACAGGTTGACAGCATCTTGGCAATCACTCATCACCTCCTGATTTAGCAGATTTTAAAAAAATCAAATGCAGACCTAAAGATTAAGTGATTGACTCTGCAGATCACATAGTAAAGGTAAAACAAAGTGAAGTTGATATTCATTTGAAATTTTTGATTCCACATGTAGATGGAAAAGGGGATTCTATGGAAAGTAAGCTCACAGAGTGATATGATCATAAATTCCTAACTGGGCAGGTCATGGTGGGTAGCCATGCCTAAGACCTGTAACTGGTGAAAAGTTTTAAGCCCGCCCAGCCCATTGTTCTTGTGCATCTAGGTTAACACACCCTTGAAATAACAGAAGTAGTAGCCCTGGAAGGGGGTGTTAACTCTCAAGAGAGCACATAATATTGTTAACTATCCTGCAATCCAATCTGTGTCTTGCTTTCTCCAATTTTCCTTACATTCCCTCCTTAATTTCAAATGCATAAAAGAAGCTACAAAACTGTTATTCTCAGAAGCTTTTGCGATCTTGCCATCTAGCACATGTTGTCAGTGTGGCTCAAATAAACTCTCATAAAAATTCCCTACAGGTTTGTACGTTTCTTATGGCAACAAGGTTTTTAGAGGAAATAGGAAGCAGAAAAAGGAGAAAATAATGCTGAGAATTAGTGATAAGAGGAAAATAAACAGTACTTAGGCATTCAGCACTTTACCTTCATGTGAATTTCAAATAGTCAGTTTAATATTTATTGAGCACTTTCTGCCTAAATAGCAGAAACACAGTGATGGAAAGGCAGAGACAAATGTCATCTAATCACTGTCCTTAAGGAGCTCATGATGAATATAAGTACAGAAACATAATTAGGTATAACTAGAAAATTTTAATAGAGAAAACATGAGATTAAATTGATTTTTGTAGAAGCCCTTTGGAATTCTGCCATACATTCTAAAATAGAATGAACTGTAGGTTCCAGACCAAGACACAACTTTATTCACTTAAAAATGTTTACTAAGATTAATTCTAACTAATCTCTTTATAGTTCTAAATTTCAGACTTGATATGTTAATAGCAAGAAGAGTAAATAAATTTTTTTGCTAGCTTTGTGATCCTGGCCGCATCGTTTCATCTTTGGGAATCTTAGGTGCCTTGCCTATAGAGTGGAGATAACATTTGTTCTGTAGGCTTCATCAGATTATAAAAAACAAATTAATCCATGGAAAGTATAAACTGCAAAGTGACTAATAAGAGTAATAAATAAGCATAATTTTCTTCTTGGTTATTCCCTTGATGTAGTTGCTAAGTGTGTACCTCTCTGGTTTTACAGTATGATCTTTTTAAAGATGCTAGTAGCAAGCGAGCTAGAGTATTTTAAATGGAAGACGTCCCCACGAAGACATGAGGTCATCTTCCAAGGGTCTATCACTAACATTACTGTTTCCTTTTTTAGTACATATGATAGCATTCCAAAGGACCTGCATGCACTATACTGATTACATTTTCATTTCTTCTCTTACTTCATACCCTTTCGCAAAAGAAATTTGAAGACCTTGAAATCATCTTTATAGATCTAAAACTATTCAAGATATTTATAAGTGATTTTAGTTCCTCAAGTGTGCTATAATCTGTTTTCCCTCTATGTTTGCTCCTTGTGTAAACTTTTCACTTTCTCCAAAAAGCCTCCACCTCATACCCAAATCTGGGATCTTCCACTGGACTCTAAAGATTAGTAACACTGCTCCATTTTGGGCCAACTTGTTCCAAAAGCTTGTTCCAACTTGTTCCAACTCATGTGGATGAAGTCTGCTACATGAAGTGACTCCTAGGAGCTTGGATAATTGGATGGATATATTAAGTATTATCTACAAAATCCCTCTCTACTCTAACCTAGAGTAGTTAAACTGTCTTATAACGCATTAAGATATTTGAATGCTTTTCTCAAAGGTTCGGGCTGTTTGGAAATGTAAAGTTGGCAATAATACAAAGAATGAATTAGAATAACTGGAAGGAGGGAAACCAGTTATGAGGATTTTGCATTAACCCACACAAACACCTAACCAGATACACGAAAGCATGGAAGAGGAGAGATTTATGTAAGACAGAATCAGGGGCAAAACCGATAGCACACGAATCAATTACATAAGGAAAATATGAAATGATTCCATCATTTCTAGCTCGATCATCTGAATAGCTGGTAAAGCAAATAACCAACATAAAAAAAAAGTACAAGAAAACAGTTTTGGTATGTGTCTATTTTTGAGGTCAGAATGAGACTTTTGAGTAAATTAATGTTAATTTCAAAGTATAAATAACTGAATGAAAATATACGGTAAGTTTTTGGAAATGCAAATATGAATCAGGAATGGATGGGAGGCTAAAAGTAAATAAATTTGGAAAGTTATGACACTGAGGTGGTAGTTGAAGCCTGAAAGAAGATAAGCTTGCTTAATTTGGTTCAGCAAGTAGCCTAAATCGAAAGGCCAAAAAAGGGAAATTTATTCATGCAAACATTTAATGCCCTAAGAGTGCATGTAGATTTTAACCATTTAGCCTTCGTATAATTAATAGAGTAGTAAAAAATAAAAATAAAAAATGATATTATGTCAAGTGTCATCTTGTGGATATTTATGGATTCATAGATTCATTCAAAAAAATATTTACTGAAGAGCCGCTATGCAGCAGACCTGAAATCAATGGGCATACAAAGGTGGATCAAAAAGACAAAAAAAATATCTCTGCCCTCATGGAGTTTTCATTCTCAGAGGACGAGACAGTCAATATACACAAGAAATGAATAAAATTTATGGTGTGCTAGATAAGTCGATACTTTATCCTTATGGGAAAAATAAAACAGGGAAGAGGGCAGGGCAGAAGGGAGCTACAATTTTAAGTAGGTTTGTCAGAGAACTTCATACCGAGAAGGCACATTTGAGTAAAGGACCAAAATTGGGAAAGGGTAGAAAGCCTTTCCCAATTTTGGAGGGTGTTTGAAGGAGAATATTTCTAGCTGAGAGACTAGTCAGTGCAAAGGCCCTGCACAGGGAGTACACCCGTCCTGTTTAAAGAACAGCATGGAGGGGGATACGGCTGCAATAAAGGGAGCAAGACTCAGAGAAAGAGAAAGGGAGATCAGCAGTCAGGTTGCACAGGGCTTTCGGGACCATTGTAAAGACTTTAGCTTTTACGCTGAGTGGGAAAGGAAGTCCTTGGAGAGTTTTGAGCAGGAGTGGCCTCTAGCTTATGTTTTAACATGCTCATTCTGGTTGTATGGGAATCAAGGACCTAGATATTGAGTGAAAGATGAAAATGGCAAAGGAGTTCAGAACAGGCCTCCTCAGCATAAGGATTATTTGAAGATGATGTGATCAGGACTTTACAGGCTCATGAGAAATTTATCTCTCCCCGAAAGAATTTAAATTTGGGGCCTTGTGCAAAATAAGAGTTATTGCCAGAGATAACATTTTATGACCTACCTGTAGAGCAGGGCAAACATCTAATTATTGAAACTTTGCTTTTCTTATCTTCCTGCAAATGACCTTCTTTCTCTCTGAAGCCCCAATGTGTCTTACCTAATCCTTAGCTCAGAATGACACACATATTTCATTTTAACTTTCCGTCTCTAAACATCTCATGTATGTGGGGTTTCTGACTCTCTCATGTATATGGGGTTCCCATACATATATATGTAATTAAATACAGTCATTTTTATCTTATTAGTCCATCTCATATCTATTTGATTGTTAGACCAACCAGAAGAACCTAGTAGGGGAAAGTTTCTTCCTTCCCTATAGTGGCATGATCCAGGGCGACATCAGTGGGTATTGTGAGAATGAATCCAATTCCAGATATATTCTGAAGGGACAACAACAAGATTTGATGATAGTTTATTGCAAGATACAAGAGGAAGAAAGGAAGCAAGGATGACTAAGAAATTAATTGGCCTGTACGACTGGAAAACTGAAGTTGACATCAGCCAACATTGGGAAAGCTGCAAGTAGAGTAGCCCTGGGAGGAAGAACAGAAGTTAAATTAGGACATGAAATGCCTATTTGAGACATTTGAATGGAGATGTCTAATGGGTCGTTGGAGGAGCACAGCAGGGAGCTGCAGGCTGGAGATATAAATTCGGGAGTCATTAATGCGTAGATTATATTCAAGGCATGACAATAGAAGACACCAACAAGGAAGCAGAATAATTGGAGAAGAAAAGAGTCCCAGGACATTCCAATATTGAAGTCAATGTGATGAAAAGGAACAATCTGTAATTTTGGAGGAAAATGGAGTGATGAAGAGACTGGAATGTGCTGGAAGTTAAGTGGAGGGAGTATTTCAAGAAGAGGGAACGGTTAACTCTGTGGCCAATACCACTGATAAGTCAAATATGATGAGGACTGAGAGTTGACCATCAGATCTTAGATAACCTTTACAAGGACAGATTTGGTGGCGGAGTGAGAACAAAGGTCTGGTGAGAGTAGATTCAAGAGAGAATGAGGGAAGAAATTGGACCTGTGGAATAAAGCTCATTCTTTGGAAGAGTTTTACTCTAAAACAGGATTTCTCAACCTCAGCACTACTAACATTTTGGACCAGATAATTCTCCTTTGTGGCTGATCGTCCTATGCATTGGAGGATGTTTATAGCATTCTTGGCTTCCACCTGCTAGACACCAGTAATACCTCTATCCCCTAGTTTTGACAACCAGAAATGTCTACAGACATTGCCAACTGTCTACTAGGAAGTGGGGAGGGACATGCACCCACAGCTGAGAACCACTGCTCTAAAAAGGGAGTAGAGAATTTGAATGGTAGCTGGTAGTAGAAGTGGGCCCAGAGACATTATTAATGTGTCTTTTTTTAAATAATGAATTAGAAGAAATAACCACATTTGTATGTCATGAAATTGATACAGTAGAGAAAGGAAGGGAGGGCCTGGCAATGCAACAGAGAATAAAATCTTATGAAAGAGGAATCTACCTGGGGTGTGTGGGTAGGGTGGGGATGGATTCTTGATGAAAATAACAGATACATTTTTTAAAAAGTATTATTTTAAGTCAGACAGAGAAAAGTAAATACTGTATGATTTCACTTCTATACAGAATCTGAGGAACAAAAAGACCAAACTAATCAAAAACAGACTCAGAGGACAATCTGGTGATGGCCAGAGGGGAGGGGGTTTGGGGGATGGAGAGAATGTGGTGAAGGGTTAAAGAAGTACAAATTGGTAGTTGATAGATGGTCATGGGAATAGGGAGCATGGCATAGGGAATGCAGTTAGCATTAATGTAATGGCTAGATGTAGAGCTAGAGGAGAGAAAAAGTAATCAGAGGGATCATTTTATAAACTATATAAATGTCTAACCAATGTGCTGTATATTTGAATCTAATAACAAAATAAAAAAATGTTTAAAGTAAGTATTTTCTAGAGGAAGAGATAGGAGCAGAGACTGGTTCAGAAAGAGAAACCAGCACGTGCAAAGGCCAAGAGGAAGAGTCTGTGGAAGAACTAGGAGAAGCCTCGAATATCTCAGTGTAGAAAGTGTGGGCAGGAGTATAGCTGGGGTATTAAATGAGTCTATTCAAACATGGTCCTCTGGATTTTAGTCTTATTTCTAAGGGCAATAATAAGCAATAGAAGAGTTGTAAGTATAACTGCCCATGACCTTCATTTCTTTAATATGAGTTTTGCTGTAATTCAAGCTAGCTTTGGTTAGCCTGTTAGGACTATGGCTTCCTCTCACACTTTTCCTCAGATTCTCCTACCTGTACATATACTGTATGTCCACTCCTTTTAATCATTAAGCCCTTAGGACATTAGGTCAGCTTCAAATATATCTAGGAATAAAGCTTCAGGTTTATCAACCATGACCAGAATATAGTAACTAAACCTCACACTAAAATAAGGCTTTAATAAAACAAAGATAACCCCTTGGCCACAGTTATGTTTCAACTTCAGACTCCTGAAAGCGGACCTCATCCTCTGGAAACTGGCGAGAACAATGCCGTGACTGACATCAGGACCTGAAGCCATGTTCAATTCCTTCCTGCCCTATCCTTGACCAACAGTAGAGTCCCCGCCCCTCCAACTCCTATAGTAACCACAATTAATGACTTTTCCCTTGTATAACCTAGCCAGCAGAGGCCACTGGGGAGCCAGGTTTTTGAGAACACTGTGCCTCGGATTTAGAACCAATTCCTTAAATAATCCTCTATTTTCTTTGCTGAAAATGCACCTGCTCATATCTTATTTTGGCTTGAGTGTGCGCAGACAAGCGGACCCTTTTGAGTCCACAGTAATATAAGTGATTAACTTATCAGATTTGCGTTAAAGCAACTTTCTGTTTGCTGTGTGGAGAATAGTTTGAAAGGAAGCTGGAAAGGATGTAGGAAATGATTAAAAGAGAAATTCACAGTAGTTTGGATTAGAGTGGTTACATAGTGGTGGAGAAGAGTGAATGGACTCAAATAACGTTAGGAAATAGAATCAATAGGATCAGTGGATTATAGGGAGATAGGGAGCTCTGATTGAGGCATGCTACACTGAAGCTTTCCTAGAATTTTGTTAATGGAAATGAGACAGAGAGAAGTCTGGGTGTGTGTGTGTGGGGGGGGGGCGGGGACTTAAATCTGTCCCATCAGCATATCAATGGTAATAGCATCTTCTTGAATGAGATGAGTTGGGGAAAGGGGTTGCAGAGTGAAAAGAAGGCTTTGGATAAAGTCTTAAGGAAGAAGTAGCTTAAGATATGAAAGCCAAGGGCAAAGAGTGAAAAAATCTGTTAACTATTTTAAATATTGTTGAAAGGCTATAAGAAGACTAAAAGTGACCATTATGTTAGCGATGTTGTCATACCATTGAAGTCCGGTAAGATCGGCTTTGGCACAGTGGCGGTGTTAGAAGCCAGGCTGGTGGAAGACAGCCAGGCAGTGCTAAAACCCATCTGACGTTGATGATCGTGGATTTACAGAGACTGCTAAAGTTGGTGATTTTCCCCCAGCAGCTTGGAAGTCCTCATACAGACACAAAGAAGGCAGGTGATTCAGTTCATCCAGGATTGAGATTTTGCTAGGAGGGTGAGGAAAAAACAAGAGGCAAGGGACTGTGGTATTTTGGCAAGCATGATTGACGTGCTAAACCATGAAATCCAAGCTGGAAGAGGGAGGCTACAGCAGGTCAGCTGTGAGGATGAAGAATAGTTATGAGTCATGGCGAGCTGGAAGGGTGGGAGCACTGTTTTAGAGAGTGGGTTTTCAGGTGTGGAACAGTTTTGGATGTTGACAATATTCAAGATGTAATCATGGGAGTGGGAAATTAAGGTGGAGTGTGGGGAAGTTCACTGTGGTGCCCAGGATTCTGCCAGCGTATGTCTCTGGGGTACTTGTTAATACCACCAAATTTACTTTAGAAAACAATACATTATATGGTCCAAATGAAGTTTTTATCAACTTGATAATAACTAAATAATATGCAACTCAGCATGATATACCAATTCCAATAATATATTAGATAGACGTTTTTGAAAAGTGATTATAATGGATTATGTTCACAAATGCCTGTCACATTTTACATTTTCAGGTATCTTTTTCATTTGAGCAGTCACTTTTGCTCTCCTAAATATTTAAAAAAATTAAAATTCAAGTCAAATTATCACTATTTTAAAATATTAATAAGAATTGATTCAGACAAGAATCAACAATGGATGTTAAACCTGGAAACGGAGCTCAAGGTACTGTGCAGTGCCAGTTTAAATAATGAGCATTCTATTCTAGGTCAAGATTTACAAAAAGGCCAAATGTTTTGCATTTCTTTTTCCAATCATCTGCTAAGTAGGCCAGTCCACAGCTAGAATTGGGATTCTGCCTTTTCTTTGTCGGTCCCCCTACCTTATTCTTCCCAGACATAACTGCTTAAATTTTCAAATATCTGCTAATACCTGGGTCTTTCCGACCATCCCTACCCAAATGTTGAATTCCTCTGCCATTTATTTTAGATCACTTGTGTCCCCAATTTGTCAGAACTGGAGATTACTTCTTAACCACAGCCCCCATTATATTTTACCCTTGATTAAATAATCACCATCAGTTTTTTTTTTTTTAGCTTTTACAGCTTTTTTAGTACCTAGCTGCCTGCTATCCTATGTTTCTAAAAATAAAATATCATAATGAATTAACCCCAAGATAGAACAAATATAGTTCTTATGTTATCTTTCCTTCTAAAGTCTTTCCTGAACACTTCATCTCCCAGGTAGATAATCTTTCCCCTCCTTTGATCTTGAAGCTTACTTTAATTATAATACCTTTAACATTGTATTGCACTAACTTGTTCATAAAGCTGTCTACCCCATTATAATTTATGGGCAGGGACTATGTTTTACTTGTCTGTCTTTACCTGAATGCCTAATACAATAACTAGTAAATAACAGATGTTAACCATAGAAGTTTAAAAAAATCTACTGGCTCTACTGTTCTCTATTTCTAGTCTTGTCACCTCAAATTCATAGATACTACACTCGTTCACAGATGTTTTGGCATCAGGGTCACAGTCTTTCTCCCTCAACTTCTACAATTATCTTTGTGACATTAACATCCCCATCAATGACCCATTCAATACCCTGGTCTTTCAGTTACTTGACTCCAAATATAAAAATAGAGATCTCAATAACTATAAATCGATATTGGATTTATGGCCAAAATTCCTTAAAATTGTCCTAGAGAAACTGCTATTAATATATTAGAACTGGCATTTCAGTATGAATTTTACTCACTAATGACATTGAAACCAAGTAAAACCATATTCTATTTTGGTGGATCTTAATTTATTGTCCAAATCAGAACAGACCTGACTATTTCTGCCTTTCAAGTTTAGTCCACTTATATTTAATGTTATTATTGATATATTTGAATATATGTCTGCCATTTTGCTATTTGTTTTCTGTATCTCATGTGTTGTTTTGTTTTTTCTTTACTGTTTTCTTTTGGATGAAATGAATATTTTTAATATAGCATTTTAACTCCTTTATTGATTTTAAACTATATTTTTTAGTTATTTTTTTTTCCTTAGTGGTTGCTCTAGGAATTGAAATGTACTCCTAATTTATCAGAATCTACTTCAATTTGATATTAACTTAATTCCAATGAGGTATAGAGAATTTGCTATAGTCTCATTCCCTCTTGTTACAAATTCAACAATGCAATATTATAATTCTCTCTTTATATAATCTCGTGTCTTTTAAAGAAATTAATAGAAGAAAAATATAATTATAAAGTTCTAATATTAACATTTTTATTGACCATTTCCAGTACTTTTCATTTCTTTTTGTGGATGTGAATCACTATCCGACGTAACTTTCCTGCTCCACTATAGCTTCTTCCTTCCCTACTTCTTTGCACTGTTGCTGTTAAATATATTATATCTCTATTTGCTGTAAGCCTCTAAATTAAACTGTATAGGTATTATTTTATGCTATTGTTTTTAAAAAATCAATTGAGAAGAAAGGAGAAGACATATATAGTCATATATTTTGTAGTTGCTACAGAATTGCCTTTACTGGTACTCTTTGTTTTTTTCATGTGCATTCAAATTAGAATCTGATGTCACTTCCTTTCTATCTGAAGAATTTCATTTAGTATTTCTTGCAAGCAAGTCTACTAGCAACAAATTTTTTATTCTTTGTTTATCTAGGGATACTTTTCTTTTTGCCTTTACTTTCAGAAGGTAGTTTTGCTATGTGTAAGATTCTTGTTTGACAGCTTTTTATTTATTTTTTTCTTTAAGCACTTTGAATATGTCATCACACCACCCCTGGTCTCCATTGTCCTTGATGAGAAGTTAGCCTTTAATCTTATTGGAATTCCCTTGTACATGATAAATCATTTTCTTTTGCTGCTTTTAAGATTTTCTCTTTGTGTTTAGATTTTAACATTTTAACTATGATATGCCTAGTTGTGGATATCTTTGGTTTTATCCTACTTAGAGTTTATTGAGCTTCTTAGATGTATAAATTAATGTTTTTCATTAAATTTGGGACGTTTCAGACATTATTTCTTCCAATATTTGTTTTTGTCCCCTGCCACTCCTCTCTTTCTAGTATTCCCATTCTGCATATTTCAGTGTACTTAAAGGTGTCCCATATTTTATGAGGTTCTGTTCATTTTTTCTTTATTCTCTTTTCTTCCTGTTCTTCAGATCGTGTAGTCTTTATGGATCTATCTGCAAGTTTACTGATTTTTTATCTGCCATCTCGAATCTGCTGTTGAGCTCATTTAGTGAATATTTCATTTTCATTATTTAGTTTTTCAACTCTAGAATTTCTATTTGATTATTTTTTATGATTTCTCTTTATTAGTATTCTTAATTTAATGAATTATTATTATTGTATTTTCTTTTAGTTCTTTAAACATGATTTACTTTTGTTCTTTGAACATATTTACAATAACTACTTTGAAGTTTTGTCTGCAAGATTCAAAACTTGAGCTCCCTCTAACACAATTTCTATTACTCTTTCTTTCTTTCTTTCTTTCTTTCTTTCTTTCTTTCTTTCTTTCTTTCTTTCTTTCTTTCTTTCTTTCTTTCTTTCTTGTCTTCCTTTCTACCTTTTAACTAGGACACTTTGAGATTGAAAGTCATTGTTATTTAATAATTACTTTTTGAGACAAATGCATAACCTCTCATGATCCTGATAAAACTGGGATGCATGGTTACATTTGTCAGAATGCAATATGACACCTGAAAATGTAATAAATTGAGATTTCCATATTTCTTTCTGAATTTCTATGTTCAGAAATGATGCATTTCTGAGAAATATAAATTCTTTCTTTAGAAAAGAATACATACGTTGATGAACTTGACTTGATATAGGTAAATACCTTGATACTTTATATTGGAAAAAATCCTAAAAGCTAAAATTTAGAAAGTTTGTTTACAAATATTATGTATGGCAGACACTCGATTGTCTATTTAAAATTTCATTTTCCCCCTACTTCTTGATGGCAGATCTGCAATTTTTTTCCTATTCACCCCTTTAAAAAGATCATGTAGTTGTGGGAAGAGCGATTTGTTATTTTGTTATAATCTCATTTCCTTTGGGAGTGATAGGCTTATGAATGTACATATGACCATTCTTTTTGGATAATGAATCATGGCAGAAGGTCTATTGGAGGACTTCTGGGAAACTTCTTATCTCTTAAAAAGAGAATCAATGAAGAAGTCACCTTTTTTTTTTTCCTGTTGGAGATGATTCTGTGGCAATTATCTTTTAACTATTTCTATAACAAAATTTACTTCAAAATTAAAGAAAGAGTAGAGGAATTTGGGGTTTTGATGCCATCATGAAGGCTCTGAATTACCCGAATCTTGAGCCACCACACATTCAAACTTCCTGTTATGTGAGTAATCAATGTCTTTTTTTTGTTTAAGCCAGTTGACTTTGAGTCTTCTATACAAGTAGTTTAAAACATCCTAACAGATTTTTAAAAATAAAAATAAATAATTGTTTCAGAAATTGATTATCAAAGGACAAAGACTAATCTGCACTTAATATAGTGTTAATGAACTATTTCATCCTGTGCTGTTGACTTTAAACAAAAAGACAGCCAGATATGTCTACAGCAAAATAGGTTTATTCGGGAACAACAAATTCCGGACATGTGGTTAAATGACAAATCACTCACGAGTCCTGAGAAATAAAGGAGAGGAACACTCTTTTATGAACTTGGGAGGAGCCATCGTAAATGAAGAGTCCACTGGAGGAAACTGAAAGTTTGAAGTACAGTGACTTTTCATTGGCTGAGTAATGGCAGCTTCCAATCGGCTGAGCTGTTAAAAAAATAAGGAAGAGTCTTGTCTTCCTCCTGAAGAGGTGGTAAAGTAGCATCATTTCCTGTCAGAGATTTAAGGTTCGTCTCTTCCATTTGGGGTCAATAGTGTACTAAGTGACACGTGCATGAGAGTTCTCTCTTCTAGCTTCTTGCCTCCATTTTAAAGGATGTTTCTGATTATTAATTTTCACATGTCCAATATGGTAGCTTCTAGCTACATGTGACTGTTGAGCACTTGAAATGTAAAATAAATGTCATATTCTGAAGACTTACAACAAAAAAAAACAAAAGTAAACAAACAACTAATCATTTTAACAGATTACGTGTTGAAATAACAATATTTAAGACATAGAATTTAATAAAATATGTTATTGAAATTAATCTTACTTTTTTTACTGTTTTTAATGTGAATACTAGAAAATTTAAAATTACGTATATGGTTCTCATTATACTAGACAGGATTGCTCTAGAGAGAATTCAAGAATCGTTACATCATTTGTCAATTGAGGTAAGTCACAGAATTCCTTGACATGCTTTATATTTGACACTTTTCAAATACTATTTATATAGCAAGATTCAGATATAAATTGTGAATTTCAGGAATTATTTGCAATTACAAATGTGTAATAGAACATATATGTGAATGAACAAAGTGCTCATGGCACAAATTCATTTATGTGCTCGCTTTTTCCACCCCAAATTCATGCTTGCTAAGATGTTAAGGGCAAGGGCATAGGAATAGATAAAAGGAGTGCGTTCAGGATTTTTAAGTTTAATAAGGGCAGAGAAATAGAGAAGTTCAAGGAAGTTCAATCACAGACTAATACTTAAACCATTTTCTACTTAGATTATTCTCTCTATATCTTCTTCATGCAATGAGTTCATGCAGTTGTTCCGCACAAAATATTAAATATACCAAAAGAAAAACACCTCCTCAAAGAGTAATGAAAGCAAAGATGATTTATTTCTGGACAGTGTTCCCAGGAGAACATACTACCACTAGGGAGCAGCATAGGTTATTTCTTGGGTACTCAGCATCAACATCAATTTCAAAGACAATCAGCTACATTTGCACAATGCTTTCCAGTGAATAAATTGCTCTTATCACTCATTTGCATTATAACATGATGAGGGATATTCTATTCATACCCTCATTTTTCAGATGCAGAAGTGAAGACCTGTAGAAGCTCAAGATCACAGTGGTAGGAAGTGGTAGAGTTGAAATTGTGTTTTTCCACTCTAAAGTCAGTGCTCAGCTTAATAAATATTGAGAGAGCTAATGATCAAAGACACTCTCCTGGGTGTATGAGTTTCAGCCTAAAAGGAGCAACCACTAAATGTTTCAATTCTAGGGTGTACCATTCATTTTCTATCAGGTCATTTATTGTTGAGTAGGAGGAGAGATATAACACTCCACATTAACTTTAAGTTGTATTCCAATTTTAGAAAGTCAAAATATAAAAAAGAAAGTGTGCTGTAAACTTAAGAAATAGCTTACACAAATAATTCAAGTTTATACATTTGTGTATATTCATGTTTGTGTGTGTGTGTTGATAACCCTTTAAAGAACATGGTACAGTGATCAGTACTTTTATTTATTTATTTTTAGGCAAGACAACCCTTGGTTGACCTCACAGATTGCAAGGACCTTGTCAGCTTACAATCCCTTATTTATTATTTATTTATTTATTTGCTTGTTTGTTTGTTTGTTTATATTTTTTTATGCCTACAGCACCTGGTCTTCCTAGATGGTCTCCCATCCAAGTACTAACCAGGGCTGATTCTGCTTAGCTTCCGAGATCAGATGGGATTGGGCTTGTTCAGGGTGGCATGGCTGAAGACGTTTTTTATTCTTAGTCTTGCCTTCCTAATTCTTCCTCTTCTTCTTTCATACAAAAGTGCATTTATCTTGTACCTCATTGCCTTAGGGTCAGTTCTCACTTGAAATCTCAAAGTGATGTTCACTAGATTCTTGATTCATTAACAAAGTTAAGGAAGAACCTATGGTCTCCTACTCTTCTCAAAAGCATTTTTCCCTTTTAAGAAGGCAATGACCAATTTCAGGTCAGGTAATAATGGTGGCTAGTGTCAAAAGAGGAAATATTTTGCAACATTACTCAATAACACTAAGGAGGTGGATGCATTCTCCACCCTTATGCTGTATCCTTATGAAGGACCACTTCTTTCTTGCCCTACATGTATTTCCTGCCAATGATGACCAGATAATTTTCCACGTGAAGGAAATATGATTGCTTTGGAACCAGAGTTTTTGAAGGGCTGAGAAACCACGGGCTAATATTGAAATGAAGGACTTGGATTAGGTCATTTGAAAGGTTTATTTATTCAACTAACATTTATAGAATACCTACTATGTATCTTGTACTAGACTGGCACTAAGAACATTAAAATAAGAAAGTAGTTTTCAGACAAAAAGAAAAACTTTCCAATGACACATAGTAAGACCAAGATAGTGCCAACATTAAATGCAAAATGGGTGTTCGTACCTGGGCAGAAAATCCTTTCTCCTGGTATCTTTATTTAAGGAAATAATAGTGAAACTCTGCTTAATAATGATGCTCACCTTTTGGTCTTCTCACCTTTGTGTGGTCCCATTTCACACTCTAGCAGGGTTGGTCTCTGTGACAAATAAATTATGCAGAAGTCATAGGACAGCTTCCATCTTGGCCCCTCTTGCTTTTCCTGCGTCTTGGATCACTACTAGCTCAAGAGAGGTCAGTGGCCATGTTGGGAAA
>NW_011888823.1:6209538-6241354 GCF_000151845.1 Pteropus vampyrus
CTTTCTTGCACAATTTTCTTTTTATTTAGCTTTATACCATCTAATATACTGTAAAATTTATATATAAATGAGAAAATGATTTCATTAACTTATTTCATCTTCCATAATAAAATAATGGAATAAAATTAACCTCTGAGATGCTTCTGAGAGAAGCCTTTCTCATTTGAATGAACGTAAAATGGTCCTTGGAAAAAAAACAGTTCTCTTTAAGAGAGAATAGACTTTGGCAAAAACCAAGTACCAAATAGACTTTAGGGAACCCAGCTGCTTTTGATATGGAATCCTGTTGGATGTGGTATAGGAAATCAATCAATAAAAATATCTGAAAGGAGGTAAGAATATTTTATGATATTCAAGAAAGAATTTCTCTCTCTCTCTCTCTCTCTCTCTCTCTCTCTGTCTCTGTCTCTCCACCCCCCGCTTCTCCCTCTCTCAGCTTTTGTCAAATGGAAAAGGAAGCCTGAGTCCTTAGGTACTGCCAGGGCAGTCTGTTTTTTTAAAGCCATGAAAAGGCTGTGGAAAAGGAAGAAGGACTGCAGGGGTTTTAACACCCATAAAACTATTTTGATAACAGGGAATCGACAGTCCCTGGACAAGCCAAATAAGTCAGAGTGAGTTAAATATAAGCCATGGGTAGCTCAGCATCAGATAAAATTATAATTTATAATAATTAATAAGGCAAAATCAGTATTTCTATACAAGAGAAGTCACAGTTATTAATATTTTGGTGAATGGATGATTAAAACTAAAGCATTCTGTGACATTTTATGATCAACATTGTTCTTATTTTTCATTATTTTTTAAAAAACATCATTGGCTATAGTCAGCTCCAGGTCTGACATGTTTCTGTAGCTCATGCACAATGATAAAGAATGCTATCAACCTGTGAAATTTGGGGGGTATAATTGGAGTTATTTTGGGGCTGATGAATTTGTACTGCTCCATTTAGATTTTTACTAATCATTAGATCTCTCTTGTGACTAATGATACAGCTTGAGTTTGTAAGATTAGCTTCATCGTTTAGGGATCAGATCTGAAGCCTTGGCCTCATTAGCATAGTAACTAACAAGCTGAGCTAATTGGTCACACATTACATTAACTTACAAAATGATTATTTATGATACACCAAAGATAAAATCTTAAAGTATATTTGCGACAAGCACAACATTTGGTTTATTTATAACATTTAAAAATAAGGGGAATAATAAACAGTGGCGCACCATACTTCTAGGCATGTGTTTTACAGTACTGAACCATTTCCTAAAGGAATGTTTTGCAATCTTTTTGAATCCATAACCCCCTTTTTAATGAACATAAAATTTTCTAATTGAAATTGAAAATGCTCCAACTGAAAATCATTGCTATCATCTACATTTTCTTACCAGCCAAAATAAAGTTATGAAGCTTTATTCACTGTAGTCAAATGTAAAATATTATAATATTATTGCTTTTACAAACTACAAATGTACTTCCTAAAATGTCTGATATGTCTTTTCTTGTTCTTCCCCTCCTGCTCATTTTATCTCTAACCAGCTGGGCTAAAAATTGAAAGCATATGTCTTTTGATATGATTTTTTACAAATATATGCAGGTATTAATGTATAATTTCAGAATATAAATATAATTTGTACACAAATAGATAGTGTGGTTCAAACTTTTATTTAACCAGTAGGTTAAAAAAACCAGAGCAAACAAGAATATGAGACTAATAGAAATAATAAGTAAAAAAATAAAAAGAAATTCTGATTTTAGATTACTAGATAATATGTAAATCTGGCTAATGTCCTACATGGCAATAAACCATAACATTCAGGGTTAGCTTTTTTTTAGGACAGAAATCATTTGCAGTTGATCAGTTTTTATAAGTTAAACATCTAACCTCACAGACCTAAGATCATAATGAGTAGAGATATTAAAAGATAACAGAATCATCTTTTCTCCAAATTTCTGGTAATTTTTCTTAATACAACTTATAAAAATGTGAGCATATGATACAAATAGTAAATGATGAAGTAGTGGGGACTTGGAGGCATGCTTTCACAATGATTATGTAATATCATATTACCTTTCCCTATCCATGGGTCTGCCAAGATCACTTTTCTCTAGAACATTTAAGAAATTTTGTTTATCTTATGCCATCTCTTGAGTAATCCTCTTGACTGCTGCCTTTCTTGGCTTTCTGTCCTCCTTCATCTCATGTTGTTCTGCTCTGGGACTGATCACTATTCATTTTGATACTAGCAATGCTTACATATTCTAGACAATAGGCCTCCCATGATTGGATGCAGAAGGATAAATGAGAAACTGGCTATGCTTCTCTTTATTACTTCATCTCTTAATTTTATACCTTTCCACACTAGGCTGTACAGATGCATCTGACTCACTTATTTTCTTGGGAGTAAAGAGAATAGTGACATAGAGAAAAATCTTAAACTGTATGCTGCATGTCATTATTCCCATTGCCCAAGAAAAAGCTCCCAAAGGCTAGAACTTTTGTAAAGGATTTCCTTTGTGGACACAACTCCATCTCCTGCCCTTGATTCCACATTTCTCAGAGGTTGCTCTCTTATTCATAACTACACTATATGAACCTCTAATTCTCTGTTGAGAAACCCACTTCTCTCTTCACAAGAATGTATCTGAGCTTCCTCTCCCACATAATCTCTAGCCATCAATAATCCACGCCATTTCTGAATATCTGAGTTATTCAAGCTAGAACATCATCCCTCGGAGTTTCAGCATGACAGTCGAAGGTGGGCATGGTTCTCCAAGTCAAACCTCCTTCTCCAGTCCCTCTTTCCCAGCCCTCCTCCAATGTTAAATAAAGATATACTCTCTTGTAAGCCTCTAATTATCAAATTTAATATACACGCAGATACACATATTTCCTAAAGACAAAGGAAAGTACTTTTTAAGAAAGAAGAGAAATCTTTAGCTAAATATGACAATTTGCCAGGGCCCCTGCTAATATACACATGAAAAACTTAACATTTATTACCGTGAATAATAATCAATACCCTTTAGCACAGTTTCTTTGAAACTATGCCTTATTCATTCAAGTACTCTTGACCATCTGCTTTTGTTCTGTACCCTTTAATACAGAAGGAACTGGGTAACCTTTGAAATTACCACATTTCCGAGAGCAAAATGGAACATTTCTATAAGCAGAAGAAGAGCCATGATAGGGTTTCTTTTCCTCATGCACAGGTATCATCTCCTCTTTCCAGTAATCAGCAAGGGACTTCTAGTTAAATGTACTGCTTGGCAAGAACATAGCAGAAAGTTCTTAAGTATTGTTATGGGCTAAATTATGTTCCCTCAAAATACACACTGAAGTCCTAACCCTCAGTACCTGTGAATATGAACTAATTTTGAAATAAAATCTTTATAGATGTAATCAAGTTAAAATGAGGTCATACTGAATCAAAGAAGACCTTAATCCAGTATGGCTGGCATCCTTATAATAAGAGACAAGAGACAGACACACATGGAGGGAAGACGGCCGTATGAAGATGGAGACAGAATGGGTTTGCTATCACAAGCCAAGGAATGCCTAGGACTACTATGAAGTAGAAAAAGCAAGGAAGGATCTTCTTCTGGCCTTTCCAACACCTTGATTTTGGACTTCTAGCCTCTAGAACTATCGGGTAACACATTTCTGAGGTTTAAAGCCTCTCAATGTGTGGTACTTTGTCATGGCAGCTATAGCAAACCAATACAAGCATCATTGTCATTATCATTATAGGAACCATTAATGGCATCTGCTATATGACAGTCACTGTGTTATTTGTTCAATTGATTTGTGTGCCAGATGAGACTAAGTTCTAGAGTAAAATTCTGGCTCACTCTAGGTGTGTTTCTTAGTGTAAGAAGTATAACGGTTACCTATTATTTCTACTATTTTCTCAAATCATTATAACAGCTTTGAAAAGTAGATATTAATATCCTCACATAACAATAGAACCTTCTGAGACTTAGAGAAATTCACCATTTACACATGTAACTAGAACTGTTAGATAAGTTTTAAATATATTTTTAAATTTATTATCTTGAAATAATTCCAAATTCACAAAAAATTACAATAACACAAATAACACTCACATACCTTTCACCCAGACTCCCCAACTGTTAACTTTTTAAAACTGTATTTGCCTCACATTGATTCACACACACACACACACACACACACACACACACACGCACGCACGCATGCACACACACACACACACAGACTATATATGAATTATATAGTTTTGTTTTTTTCCTCTAAGCCACTTGAGAATGACAGACACATGTCATATTCTGTTTAATTAAACCATGGAAGTAGAAAATTAGTGTTGATACATTACCACGTTGGATATTTATTTAGTAAACTTTTTATTTAGGAATAGCATACATACAAAAAAGTGCCCTAATCATAGATATACAGCTTCATGAATTCCACTAAGAAGGCACGCCCATTTAACCACCAGACATACCAGAGACTAGATCATTATCAGCATCCCAAACTCCCCACCATCTATTTTTTCCCAGTCACTACATACTCTCCAAAGCTAACCATTATCTTGACTTTTATCACCATATATTAGTTTTGCATGTTTTTGAACTTTATGTAAATGAAACTACATAGCCACACTCTTTTGTTTTTGCTTTAAATAACTGGCTTCTTTCACCAAATATTATACATGTGATTCTTGTTGTTGGGTACATTGTAATTTGTTTATTTCTTATTACTGTATAGTATTTAGTTGTACGAGTACATCCCAGTTTACCCATTCTACTGCAATTGGACATGTGGATTGTTCCTGGTGTTGGCAATGAACACTTTTGTACACATATTTTGGTGCACATGTGTATACCTTTCTGTTTGGTTTGTTATTGGAAATGGAACAGTTAGTTCATAGAGCATGCAAAAGTTCAGTTTTGGTACATACTGCACTGCCAAATAGTTTACCAAATTGACTGTATAGTCTTAAGCAATGTATGAGAGTTCCAGTTGGTTCGTTTAATAATAGTCCTCTGGCAGGTGAGTAGTTGTATCTCACTGTGGTCTTAATTTGAGTTATCCTGGTGACTTGTGTGGTTGAGTACCCTTTTATACACCTACAGACCACTTGAATATCTTTTTGCATGTGCCCATGAAGTGCTAGATTTTAAATTTCTCTACCTGACCCCAAAATTAACTTTTATAGCTGTTATGGTAAATTTTTCTTACACATCATAAAGTAAAATTTTACTAGGTCAATATGAACTAAATGAGTACTCTTATAACAATAATGCTATAAGTGCACTACCTATAATTATTGTATTATCTATTTATCACTGCACATATGTCAATAAATTATTTCAAAACTTAGTACTGTAACACTAAATGTTTATTATATCTATAGGTCAAGAATCAGGGGTAACCAACACGGGTTAGTTAGGCAGTTCTGGCTCAGAGTCTCTTGTGAGGTTATAGTCAAAATATCAGCTGGAGGTCTTACTTCAAGTTGGCTCAATCACGTGGCTTGTGAGGAGATGCTAGCTGGTGGCAGGAGGCCTCAGATCCTTACAACATGGCTCTTTTCATCAGGCTGCTTGAGTTTCTTCACAATGTGATGGTTGGCTTCCACTAGAGTGAATGATCCAAGAGAGAGAAAGACAGAAGCTGCAATGTATTCAATGACCTGGCTTTGGGAGTCACACATCATCCTTTCCTCAGTATCCTATTGGCCGCACAGGGTAGCCTTATTTGATGTCGCTACACAAGGACCATCTTGGAGGTTGACTGCTGCAGTTGTTCTTACAAACTCAATTGCCCGAGCTTTTTAAAATGTAAATAAAGTAGAGGGAAAAATGTGCTTACTTCATACATGTATATTTTTATGATAAATATAATAAATTTATATCAGGGTGACTAATTTCTATTTGTTTTATAGGTTTTAGAGATTATGGGGGTAAATGGGTTTTACTCCTTTCAGTATAAAAGGTACCTTTCTTGCATATACTTATAAGAATACCTATGAAAGCTTCAAAAGTCATAAATTTAAAGAAAATGATTGTACACATTGTATTAGTCTGTTCAGATCGCCATAACAAAATACAGGACATTGGCTGGCTTAAACATCAGAAATTTATTTTTTCACAAATAAATTTGTGAAATCTGGAGGTTGGAGTCCGAGTGAGGGGGCCAACATGATTGGGTTCTAGGGAGCGGCTCTCTTCCTGACTTGTAGACAGTAGCCTTTTGCTTGTCTTCACATGGCTTTTCCTTGGTACATCTAAATGGAGAGTGAAATCTCTCTCCCTCCTCTCTTTCTCTCTTTCTTTTCTTATAATGCCACCAATCATATTGGATTAGACCTGCCATTTTGACCTCATAATCTTAGTTACCTCCCAAAAACCTTATCTCCAAATATAGTCATATTGAGGGTTGGAGCTTCAACATATGAATTTGGGAAGGAGACACAATTCAGTCCCTAGCATATTTGAACATGTCTTGGGCTTTTCTCTCCCTTTTTTTCCCCCTCTTTTACATCTTTGATAACCTATGGAACAAACAGAGTTTGTATGTATAAAAGTATTTTGCAGTAATGTCAATATCCATGTAGAAGATCATCAATCAGCAGCTATTAGGTTATTCATGGGGTAAGAGATGAACAAAAGAGAAGAGAGAAGGTTAAGGCAGAGAGCAAGCCTAGGCAGGTCAGAACTATTGCATGCTAAACATTATATTCCTTGGAAGATATGATACAAGTGCTGTATGCTTGCTTATCTATCTATCTATCTATCTATCTATCTATCTATCTATCTATCTATCTATCTATCTATCATCTATCGATCCATCCATCTATCTGTATAATCTATCATCTCTTTTTAATATTTTTCACTGAGTGAACCAAATAGTGATCTTTCCATTTTTAACTCTCACTTGAGGAATATATAAATAATTACAAGTAGAGTAAGCATTCATAAAACATTCTTGTTCTTGCAGTATTTTAATCCATTAAGTTTTCAATGTTGTTTTACCAGGTGGCTTACGGTAATCTAACATATTATGACAAAGTCTAGTCACTATCCAATAGTTTCTCTTGGTTGTGCTCAAAGTTGAAAAGCACTCTTTAAAATATACTCTTCTATCCTATTTCTAGTCTTCTTGGCATATGTCTAAATTAAATAAAAGGGCTAGACCAAAGCTGTATGACTTAAGATGTTCATCACAGTATCAAAATAATTAACATTTACTGAGAAAAGCTAGGCACTGTGGTTGTTAGCTCTTTTGTATGCATTATCTTGTTTACTATTGCAACCCTATACAGTAGCTTGTGTCATTATCCTAACTTTTATAGATAGAAAAACTGCCGTTGAGAGAGAGAGAGAGAGAGAGAGGGAGAGATTAAGTAATGTGATTAAGGTCACATAGCTAATAAACAACAGAACCAGTCAGAAACTTAACCAAGTCTGAAACCAATAACCTCTGTAAAAAAATGTGTTCAGCAATAGGGGAATGCTCATGTGTATTATAATTTCAATTTATATTTTGTTGGAAATTATGCACCCAAATACATTTTTTTGCTTTTAGAAAAATGTTTATATTTTAAAGAATAAAATACACACTGATATGATATACACATAATGATATCAGCTATTTAAAAAAATATATGAATATCCATAGGAAAAAAGGGGAAAGTAGCAAAAACAAGTATTAATAACATTTATCTCTACATGTGTTAAGACTATGGATGATAGTCTCTTTGCTTTCTTATTATACATTCCTGTAATGAACGTGTATTACCTTTATAATCAGGAAAAAGGTAATAAAATTCTTAATAGTTTCAATATTAGAGAAGAAATATAAGACTTGGTTTCTATGATTAAATGATTAAGTCTATTCAATAACTTCTGTATTCATTAAAAGGTGCAAACCATTCAATTTGAGACCTATTTCTGATGTGTATGACTATCAGATGTTCAGACACAATGTAATATTCTTCTACTTGCCGTATTCTCTTCTTCCTTCTGCCTTATGTTGGAGATAAAGCAGAAAATGTGTGTTTCTCATTGGGAGGTTGGCATCTGAATGAAATGGCTGCTTTTCTCAGCTTAAAAAAGATAAAAGGAGTTATCAAGTAATGTTTTCTTTCACCTAAGGATGTTGGTCCCACTCCAACAATTGGAATTGATTGAACTCCAGTGCTTGCAAATTTAAAAGCCTAACACAGGGGATCTGCTCACTCTGAATTTTACAAATCAATGGATAAACTCGAAACAAAAACCCATTACAGAGCACCTTAATGTTTATCTGTTTGGCAAGATAAACACTGGTAAACAAGCATTTTCAACTGTGAGCTTTAGTAATAACACTATGAGATTTCTACTGGATGTTAAAATTTTGCACAGAACTATAAAGATAGGAGAAACCCAAAGGAGAAAATTGCTTTTGTAAAATTAAGTCTTCTGATACATATTCTCTATTAAATAGTGTTTCATTCATCTAGAGTCATTTCTTTTAACTTTTGATAGCATTTTTATTATTGCCTATGGAATGTAGCATCACATAAAACAAGTGTGCTGCTGGCATTTAATTAAACAGCGTTGCTTCATGGAAACCCATAAACCATTGAACCAGGCAAAAAAATGATATTAAATAGATATATCCGATGAGCATAATGATTGCTAGTTTACTATTTAGGTTGTCAAATGTAAATCTTGACATTAAATTTGGACTTTAGTGCTTTAGTGAAATTAATCAAACTGGAGAAAAACTTGAAAAATGACCACATCTACATGTAATCAGTACTTCTGCATAAAAAGATTGCTTATTAGATTTTAATCAATAGAACTTGACATCTTGATGAGCTTTACAAATCACCTTTGATGATGGACCAGACCCCTCCCCACCAACACCAATTTGTTTCAGACCAGTATCTTTTAAAAAGGCAATAAAATTGAAGTATTAGAACAATGCAAAAGTGACAATAAAGATATACAAAATAGAAATATATTTTTCAATATTTGTTTCAACAGACATACAATTATTGTCTAATTTTTCTAAAAGTTTTAAATCTAAAAGTTTTAAATTACTCTCAATTTCTGTACTCATCTTGCCATGAGCCAATAACAAACAATTCTCAGATATGCAGTGGTGTATGGACCACACTTGGTGCTGCTGTGGGTTCCTCTGCTCACCTCCAAGCCCTTCGCTGCTGTGTGGCTTGGGCTGGGAATCCGATTAGAGACTGGAATGAAGCTGACTTCATTATCCTCACCTACACCTCCTGTTGTGGACTGCAGACTATAATTATATCAGTGTGGCACCAAGATCTATCACTTGTACTGTCTTGATATCATCCTGGTATTTATAAACTATGAGGCACGTGTTCCCAAGGTTCAGATGGCTGTAGTTTCACGTGAACACTCCAACCAATGTTGGGACCTCATGAACAGTATACTCTGCTCAACCAGGGGAAAATATTTCTGAGTGTTTTGCACCTATGTGATAAAATAGTTAATAGTCCCTGCATTGTCTATGACAGTCACATTCACAACAATAAAGTTTTAAAAATTTTGTTAGAACCCAATATAATTGCTGACACTGAGTCCTTTGCTATGGCTTGTATAGACAACTTAATCTAATTAATTCACTTAATTTTCTTCCAATTTGAAACAGTGATTCTTAAGGTCAGCTCAGGATTTAGAATTTATTCAGCATTTCAAAGCTTCTCGTTTCCTCATTGGTTAATTCTAACACCCAGAGGAATGGATGCAGCCCACAGTCTTCACAGGTGGGGTCCACTTGCTTGGTCTTTTCTATTGGAGGTAGGCAACATTAGCCGCCATGCTGTTCTTGGCACAGTAAGCATGGCAATTGCTTCAAGAGATGGGGAATTGACATTTCTGTAGCTATTGCTGCTTCTTTCCCATGATTCATTGGCCTAAAGATCCCCCAGAGGACAGAAAGGTATGACTACATGAAAATTGTATTCATTTTTCAAGTATTTATTTACTTTAATGTTATTGAACTCAATCTGAAAATGTCTATAAGTTTGTCAGCTATTTGGGTTCATCTTTTTTGAACTTAATATGCTGTACTTCTTCAGCTGTGACAGGGACAAACTTTTGACTATATCTGCTTATTCCTTCTGAAATCAAGCCATTGATCTTGGCATTCATCAAGTGATATGTTCTAAGACAGTCGTCTTTAAAAAGTGGCCCAGGGACCCCCTAAGCCTTTTTAAGGGGGTGCCCCAGGTCAAATTTTTTTCATAATAATACTAAGAAGTTATTTGCTTTTTTCACTCTCATTTTCTCACAAGCAGTTTCCAGCAGCTCTATGATATGTGATGACATCATTGTTCTCTGTGTATTTTTTGCAATTCAAGTCTTAATTTTAAACATGACAAATACCTCTAGATATTTATTCCATAAACTATAGTTGTTCAGAGTCTTCAGTAATTATTTCAGAGTATAAAAGGGTTCTGAGACCAAAAAGTTTGAAAAGGGCCACTCTCGAAGAATCATATGGCCATTTGTATTTGAAATGCATATGAAATGCAGAGACAATTTTGCCATGAGAACCAGAGATTTTTCTTTTTATTATCTGATGTTCAATATACCATACTAGTTGGGTAATGACCTGGCCAGGGAACAGATTCACCTCTAGAGCCTCCAGGTGAAACACAGGCTTGCTAACACCTTGATTTTAGAACTTCTGATGTCCAGAATTATAAGATAAAAAATTTGTATTTTTTAAGCCACTAAGCCTATGGTAATTTGTTACAGCCATAACATGAAACCAATACAGACTTGTTTCAGAGGAAACAAAAATGAGGATTTGTTGATTATTTACTATGGGCCAGGCCCTGAGCAAGATTACAAAGTCAGTGACTGGAAAAGCTAGGATTCAAATTCAGGTCTGCCTGCGCTCAGAGACCAGGCTCTTTTCACTAATCTAGCTTTCTCCGAACAAAATAAAATGTAACACATTGGTAGGATTGGTGCTGAAAACTTTTGAATTTCTCTAAGGGTAATTCTAGAAGTCCAGTGCATGATCCGTGTTGCCACAGATCATTAACATGTTTAAGGTCCTGATACCACATTGACTCTGAAGCCCTACTTGGCTGTGAATGATTTACTTGACAGATATGTGCCACAAGTAACTTTAAAGATACTCAGTGTATTCAAATTAGGAGTTATTTTCCCCCATATTATTCCATTTATTTTGGACTAAGAATTAACTCTCACACTGCAGATGTTCATTTACATTTGAAAATGAAATGTGTGAGTAGTTACATGTCAAGCTTTGCCTCATGAGAAGGAAATTCTAGGGTGAATCTCATTCAAAATGAGTGAGATAAGATTATTTGTTTTATTTTTATTTGATGGTGAAATAGCTGATCCTTCTGGTCTAATGTGGAATATTTACTTATTACATTGATATTTACCACCAGTTGTCTGCAGGAATATTTTAAAGACAAGATTGATCTTGAAGTAAATCATTTAGGATGGATGGCACTTGCTTTGAAAGGTAGCTTAAATGTAAACAAGGTAAGAAGTCACTCAAAATATCCAAATATTCAGAGATGTAATTTAGGTGCTTCAGAAATGTCATCTATTTGGGGAAGCCACACTGATGGGTCCACACTTTAAGAGAGCGGTAGCATACAGGACATCTCCATCTTCATTTTGCCTAATCTTTTCTTTTCCCTCACACCATTCAAGACTGTTCTAAGAGTGTATGTCAGTCATTTCTGAGTTGATATGAAGCCAGGACTCAAGATACCAAATCTCTAAACAGCTACCTATTGTGATCACAGCCGCTTCTACTAGAGTCCCCAAGGGAGATACATGCACTGAAGATGAGGCCAGGCCCATGAATACCATTTATTATGATTTGGGTTTGGTTCTAACATTCTATGTGGAATTCTTAGACCTGAGGAAGAGTCCTGAGCTACATAAAACTGAGAACATTCCTATTAGTCTTTTGCCAAAGGCCTAACTTAAAGTTCCTCCAGATCTTCTCACTTTAGTGGCAAAAAGGAAGATAAACCCAAAGGAAATAAAGGAAGTGAGTCAGATGATTCTTCCCACCCCTAGCCAAGATCTAGACTGAAGTGGCCTAGTGCTCTGCGCTGGATCAGGTCTTCCTTTCCTAAGACAGGAAGTTGGGGTGCTGAGAAGAGGCAGTTGAAGGAGTTAATGAGTAGATAGAAGGCAGGGCTTAGCTATCTTTCCAGAGAAGCAGCTGGTGGGGAAGTCATTTTAATAGGTAAGTCAGGACAGGACCTCTCAGAAACCAAACCCAGCTGGAGAACATTGCCAGAGAAACGTAAGGTTTTGTGCCTTTACCTAACCATAACACTGAAAATTATTCTACCTGCCTCAATACTATCGCCCAACAAAGATCTCTTAAAATTTTTTCTTAAAAATAGAGGGAAGGGAGGACTGGAGCTTAGATCTGACCCCAGAGGTCACTGACGTATTTGTCTAATAGATGATTAATGCTATGGTCATGGTTTATTTCCCCCAGGCATGTCTAGGACCTGTCAGCTCTATCAACTGGTAGGTGAACGAGAGCTGATGTTCTTCCCTACCAGCCTTCCATGTTGCCTGTGCTGCCTCATTCCTCCAGCATTCCATTTAAATCAAGGCAGGCATAAGACTCTGCTGTTTGCATTGTGATGAGATGTATCTGATCGTAGCATTTGAATGTTCTGGGATGCTATGCAGCAGTGCAGCTACAAGCATCAATCAATTAGTCAGCTATTAAGTTCAGACTCCCAGGCAATGGCATAGTTGGCTTCATGCTGACTTTGTTATATACAAAATCCCCAAAGAAATAACATCTTGTCTAAACTCTCATTATATTTTATAGTAGGATGAATATAGATTGATAATAAGTTTTGTTCCAAAGTAACATTAGTTTCAGAAGAATTTCCCCTTTTTCTTCCTCTATCAAGAAATCAAATTATAAGCATAAAAATAAAGGCTTTACTACTTAGGGACTCTGTGAAGAGAACAATGGTTTCCTTTTTAATATTAATATTTTAGCTTATATTTTAAAATAAGCTCAGGTGATTTTATGCAGTGTAGAATTAAATTTGTTTCTCAGAATATGAACTTACATTTGCATGTTTTTGAAAGTTAACCTTTTCTACATGGCAATGAAATTAGATCATTTATCATTAAAATATAATAATTTTACTCTTTTAATTTAACTTTTTAAAATTAGGAAGTACATCAACTATATAGAAAAGAATAGAAAATAAAATTATGAAAATCCATGATCTATGTATCTACTACCAAGCTTTATTAAAATAATATTAAGCCACTTATACTTTAATAGTTTCTAAAGAAATGATATACCACAGATATAACTGTGGCCACGTTTATTTTTTCCCCCACCCCAATACCCTCCCTTGTTCTGAGAGGTAACTATTACCATGAAATCAATCAACGTTCATCATAGTTTTTTTACTATGTGTACGTAGAAACTATATAGCGTTATTTTGCATACTGTCATACCGTATAGATCTTTCTTCAATTTGAAATTTATTTATTTATATTATTTATTATTTATTTTTTTATTATGATGACATTGGTTGATGAAATCCAGTAAGTTTCAGGTGTACAATTTAGCAGTAAGGCATATATATATATATATAGCTCCAATCTGAAATTTTTTATTTTCCAATCTGAAATTTAAACTCAACATTTCAGATAGGATTTTTGTCCTGGGGAACCTAGGACATGGATAGAGCTAGATAAACCTTACTCCTTTAAATTGGAGTGCAAAGTTTTCAGATGCTACACAAACTCCTGAAACTATAGGTGCATGAAACTTTTCTGAGAAGTAGGTCCATAGCCTTCGCAGTGTTCTCAACTCCATCTTCCACCTCAGAAATCTTTCGTCAAAATTTTGAGATTCCATTAATATACAGAGCATTTTTTCTCATAGTGACGTATGATTAATTTTTTCCTATATGTTCTTCTATTCTGAGCAGTATTTAAAAAATGATGATTCTATTTGCTGAGCTGATTTTTTTTTTTTTTTCTTTTGGGAAATCAGTGCGGTGCATTTTGAAGACAGGGAAATAGTTAATAAAACTGCTAATACTGCTCTGACCACTAGAGGACACTAACACAACTGAAAACAGAGACGGCACCTCGGAGCAAAGAAATACAAACGACAGAGGAGTCGCTTTCAAGATCATCACATATTTACTTATCTCTGTTTACAGATTTCTACATCGAGGTTCTAATATGTTCTAAAACTTTCATGTTCAAGCTATTTTAATGTTATCAGTCTCATAAAACAAACTTAAAGCAGGCCTGAAAGGAAGGCCTTAAATAAATAAAGGACGCTACAGCTAGATTCTGGCTACTTGTCTAGTCATTGCTGAATCTGTAAGACACCAATTGCTGGTCAATTAATTGATTTCTTTATTAATAAAAATAGATAATATGTTTTAGAAGTTTACATAGACAAAACCTCCTCTTCACTTAAGACTTTATTAGAAATGCTTTGTCATCATTTATGCAACCCTAACGCATTCACTCTTCAGGAACATTCCATGTCTTTCTTTTGTCAATGAAGAAGGTCGTGGGCATTTTGCATCTTGAAAGCTGGGCTGCTGGGACTGGCAGACAGCAGTAACTTCAACATAGACCCTGCCCATAACCCCATTTGCTTTTCTGTCTGTCTACTGAGGGGGCTAAGGTAGGCAGGGATCAACATTTCTTTTCCTAAAAGAAAATTCCTGGAGGGCTTTGATGTGCTAACTGCCAATTGCCAATTAAGAGCCCAGAAAAAGCAACCTAAGCAATTATTTTAACACAAAAACATTAAAATAACATGTTTATAAAGCACTTTACAATTAATGAGAATGTTTGCCTACAAGCCTGATAATAATTCCTTGAGGTCAGAAAGTAACATAGGGTTATTCCCACTTTATGGGCTGGGAAAATGAATGTTTCTAAAGAGTTTCATGCTGCGAACTACTTGTGACCTTGAGTGCCCTTTACGTAATCAGGGCAGAGTAGAGAATTCTCTGGAGGTTTTCTGATTTCTAGTCAGCTAGAAATCTTTTTTCCTTATTTATCCATTCCATTTCTTATGTTTTTTGAGTAAATTTCTTTTCGATATTGAATTAACCTGTAGCATGGAGTCTTTAAAAAATGTCACTTAACCCATTTTCTTTATTTTATTCTACATTTCCCCCCTAAATCTTTAGTTCTGTTTTAACTATTATTTTGGTACAGTCACAGGAACATCTAGTGAGTATATAACTATTTAAGTCATTTAATCTACTGAACAAAACAAAGATCCCCATTCAAATGGGGCTTACATTCTATGGGAGTGGGATGGAGAAAGGACACACATATTAAACAATGGACATAGTAAATAAATAAATTGCATCATTTGTTAGGAGATGCTAAGTGCTATAGAAAAGTAACAAACAGCAGAATAAGGAAGATGGAATCGGGGGTGAAAGTTGCAGTTTTAAGAAGGTGAGCCTTCTTGAGAAGGAGGTGAAGGAGCTGGTCCCATGACTATCTGGAAGGAGGCAGACAGGATAGCTAAAAAAAAATCAGGCCCTGATGCCAGAGGGTAACTGGTTTATTGAGAGTCACAAAGGAGTTGGGCTGGAGTGAATGAAGGGGAAAATACAAGTTGATCAGAGAGGTGAGATGTATGGCAGCCTCTGGTAAGACTCTGGGGACTGTTGTAAAGACTTTGACTTTGATTCTGAGTGAAATTGGTGGCCGCAGAGTGAAAAGACATGATCAAGGCAAAAATTATAACAGGATCATTCTGGCTGCCATGCGGAGAATAGTCTGTGTGTGAGATTGGTGGGGAGAGGTAAGTGTAAAAGCAAGGCAAATAGGTGATAATTATAGCAATGCAGATCAAAAGTAATGAACGGCCACACCATTCTCATGAAGCACATATATTTATAGGGAAAAACCTAAAAGAATATATATCAAAATGTGAATAGTGATTATTTTGAGCTAGTAGGAATATGAAAAACATGTATATGTGTTTTCTTTGAATTATCTAACTTTAAAAAAAAGGGAACATGGATTATGATGCTCAGACCAGGGCAGTGGTAATGGAGGGGTCAGAAGTGGTCTGCATCTGGATACTCTTTCAAGGTGGAGCCAGCCCAGATTCCTGATGACTGAACATATGATGTGAGAGAAAGAGAAAAGGTAAGTCTTCCAACGTTTGCACCTGAGCAACTGGAAGGATAAAGTTTCCATCAACAAAGAAGGTGAATAAAGTGGAGCAGGTTGGTAGGTTGAGTGGGGCAGACTGGGAGTTCAGATGGAAGTGTATCAGCTTTAAGATGCAATTAGACCTGGAGTGGAGAAGTTGATTGGGTGGTGAGATACGGTAGTTTGGAGTTCAGGAGAGGAACCTGGCCTGGACTAGGTGTAAGATCATCAGTGTTATAAGCATGTGACTGGATGTCACTGGGGAATGAAGCACCAAGGACCTATTTCTGGTACTGCAGGGTTAAGAAAACAAACCAAAGAGGAACCAGCAAAGGGGACAGAAAAGGAGTGAGCAGTGAGGTAGCAGAACAATCAAGCAAGTCCAGTGTCTTGATGAAGAAAGGAAGGGTAGGTAGTGGGCAGAAGATACCACAGCTGCCCCTTAAAGTCCATCTCCAGGCCCTGCAACTCTTATGCATTTTCCCACAGGGAAGAATTATCAAGTATCCTTGTAGCATAGAAATTTTCCTCTGAAGAGAAACAGAGGTAGGGGGAATTCATCTCACTTCTACTGTTCCCCTTTCCCCCATTCAGTTATATCTTTGCTTTTTTTCTTAAAAAAAAAAAAAAGGAAAAAAAATCTTGGTATCAATTAAATTTCACTATCTAGGAATAAAGTCCAGTAAATAGAAACTTGTTGAAATAATTTAAACCATCAGTTCCTACTTCTAAGATAGTCACTGCATTTTATAGAATTTTATATTTCCTTCTTATGAATATGTTACTTGATTATTTTGACTATTACAATAATCTTAGTGGAAGAGCTCGTATTATCTCATTTTGTAGTTGCAAAAACTGAGGCTTAGAAATATTACTTACTGTAACTACTTTTTTTGACATAGCCAGTATAATATATTTCCACAAAGCACCTACTTTTAAAATGTAGGTCTGTGACTAAAATTTGATATCTATAAGAAGAATATCAATTTTATCTGCTTTTCTCTCTCAAGGGACTTTATAAAGACATATATTAAAGAATATTTATTCCTAACATTCTGGAAGAAACTTTGGGGAATTTTTACCTGGAAAATATACATTCCTTTACATTTAAAGTTCATAGCAAGGTTGGAATATACATAGAGAAAACCTTTTCATAGAGCAGCTTTGCACAACTTACCAAATCTTAAAACTTTGAATGTCCAGTTTTGATCTAATAATTCTACAATTAGAAATCTGTCCTAAGTATTAGAAAATGAATCTAACTTGTTTCAAACTAAGGAAATAGTTATACATAAGAGGAAAGGGTTCGACCGAAAGAGATTTTATTACCTAAAAAAATAAAAGGAAACAACCTAAATAAGTTTTGTTATATCAAGACAATAGATGCTATGCAACCGTAGAAAATAATGCAAGATAATATTTAATGACTTGGAAGGACATCCACTATTAGTATAGGTGGGAAGAAAGTAAGCTATTAAGAATATGTGTGACATCATCCTCTCATTATTGCAAATTATATCTCTAAATTAAGAAAAAAAAAAAAACCCTGAAAGTCAGCAAACTTTTCTGTAAAGGGCCAGGTAGTAAACATTTTAGATTTTGTGAGCCATGTGGTTTTAGTTGTAACCATTCAGTTCAGTTGTAGTGTAAAAACAGTCCCCCACAAAATGTAAATGAATGGGCAAAGCTGAATTTAGTCCCTGGGCTATAGTTTGCTGAGCCCTATAATTGTAAACAGTGATTATCTCTAGGAGTTACAATTCTAGATGTAATATTCTTCTTTTAGTTTCTGTTGGAAAGGGGGACATTTCGCCCTCCCCCCCACACCCCGCCACCTTTCTGGAGTTCTTATGACTAGACTAATAATAAAATTGACACAAAACCAGATTAATAGGAGAAAAACCAATTAATATGTATGCATGAGAGATCATAGATGATGGCTCTTTGAAATCAAGAACCAGCCAGCTTTTTATACTTTTTAGACAAAAAACAATGGATTTGTGAAGAAATGCGTGCTTGTTAGTGAGGAAGCTAAACAAAGTTTGAGCTTGGGTAGTAAATTAGTAAAGGAGTAACATGGTTTGTTTATATAAGCTCTTTGGCTTTGGATTCCTTAACTCTAGCAATGAGGGTGCCTCTCTCAGCCCCCTGGAGCAAGAAGGGCAGCCCTTATTGTACCAGCTGTTCATCAAGTAACTTTAATTCACAGTAATTAATATACCATTGTGAGATATTTTGGGGCCTCCTGTCTTGGGTCTCTATATTTCTCTACAAGATCATAGATAGTTCTTTGTTGCCAGTAGCAATACAAGATCTGATGAAATAATGATAAAACATTTAATTATTTTTTATTTTCAAGTTATCAATGTCGTAATATTATTGTTAGTAGTTCAATCACAATAGGATCACAAAATATTATAAAATATTTATCAGTATAAATGAAAATAAAGACAATTCTTGATCACTTGGATACTGAGCACATTCTTTTATAGCCTAGTTCTATGTGATGTTTTAAATTCTGCACCAGCTTTTTTTGTAATTCAAAATATGTCCTTTGCAATATGTGCCCCCAAATAAAAGATGATTTTAATACTAGCTTCAGAAAAACATCATTAGGAAATTTGAATGGTAGGACAAATAGACATTGCATTTCAAAACATTTTGCAAAAGCTTCTACATTTTGGAGAATCAGCTGCATTCTTTGCTTCCCTGGAAATGAGAACAACAGGAGTTGATTGTGTGAGCCAAATATCTGCCCGAGTTCTGAGGTCTTCCAGCTTGTGGAGTCCAGTCAGTGGTGAGCTAGTAAATGTTTACCAGTCAGCATTGGTGAGGAAGAAGGGGAACTGGAAGGGGAAGAGCCCTGATCTGTACCATTGGCCAGTTTCTGTGGTGTAGATATTCCTAGCTGTGGGCAATTTCAAGCTACCAATGGGACCTGTAAAATTCCCGCATATTTAACAATCACTTGTGTGAGCCAGTGCGAGTCAATTCTAGAACATAACTGGGTCCAATTAAAATGCATTGAGCTCCCATCCCATTTACTATCAAAACACTCAGCCCTATTCTTCCACCACCCACTCCCTGCACCCCTTCACTGAATGTTTCTGAGAAGCCTTAAGTGTTTCTGTTCTCCTGATAGTGCTCTCCTGCTGCATGCTTTTTCAGGGCTCTGTTCTTAACAGCCCTCCATGGCTGCTGAGGCTGCTGTTATCTGCTGCTGTGTGGCCTCAGCGCTAGTCACTCCTTTAGAGGTAGGTAACTGACTTTTCGTCATCCTCACTTCCTTTTCATCAGTAAGTCTTGCCAACTCTACCTCGAAATTAGGTCCTAAACCATGGATAATATGATTCTATTCATCTCTATCTACCAGGCTCATCTGAGGCAGTGTCATCTCTCTCTCCCAGATGACTGCAGTAGCTTCATAACTGTCCTCCTGCTCATTCCTACACAGCAACCAGAGCCATTAAAAAAAAAATTAAAATGTAATCTTTATATGTACTGAGCACCAAAAAAAGAGGAATTACTTGAACATAGAACAGACAAAAATCTTCCTATCAAGTTGTTCACATGCCTGCATGTAGTTACAAAACATGCATCAAAATAATTCAAAAGAAAAGTCTTTAATGGATATGTGTCCCTTGGATTTAATAAAATTCAGTTTGGTATGTAACCACCAATATCCAGTGGCGGAGGTAGGGTTTGAGTCCATGCTTTTTTGACCAAAGAATCTGTGCTTGACTTTATGAAACAGGGCTTTGCGTTAAAGTTGTAGCCAGGGCAACAAGAAGATATCAGAGTCATTGATCTGATGTAGTGCTGGTCATGATATATTCCAGGATGGGATGAACCAGAGGAAGTCGGGTAAGGGGACAGTCACACTTTCAGGACAACCATGGCTGTTGCTGAGGGAATCTGAGCGCCTGTTTGTGGGTGGTAGTGATGAGTAGCTTTTAGAAATCTAGGCTCTAGTTGGGCAGCAAAAGTGTGATTCTCTTCTGGGTTCCTATTACCTTTCATAGTTTCGATTAGATCATGGAGGGCTGATACCATGCAGTCTCTGCAAGCTGGGGATGGCTCTGGAGGAGCAAAGAGGAAAGCAATAATTCCCCACCCATAGCCTTGGGAGTGCAGGACAGACCCTGGAAGGGTTTGCCTGGTCACAGGCTGTGACCAGATTCTACCTGAGGCCAGTCTGGTCTTTTACCATATAACTCAAGAGATTTGATCAGTTTCAGCCTTCTCTTCTCCAAGCTGCCACCCTATCTAAAGTTTCCATTTACACTTAACTGCAGGGCTGGCTATGGAAGCAGGAGTAGCATTTAAATATAAACTTACTTTCACAATAAGACTACAGGGCATTGAGCTGTGGTGCATTTGTATTTCAATTTTATTATTATGGAAGAAAGGACTTATTGGCAATATTTTTTTCCTGACGATAATTCATTAGGTGCTGTCAACAGCAAAAATCTTAATGGACTCCAGCTATGTGAGTCGTAAGTGTTATTCCTTTTTTACCCACAGGGCCATTTAGAATGAAGGATTCTCAAGAAATGGACAACATATTGTCAGATTTGAAAGCATATGGGGCTGAACAGGATTCTACTGGAGGCTCGCGATCGTATAATCTAATATTTATAAGCAAATAAAGTTCACCAAAGTCTATAAAAACATGCCACAGCTGTGAATCAAATTAGTGCCTTAACCTACCCAATTAGACAAAGAAAATATCAATATCATAATTAAGTGGCCAATTCCCTTCTTAGAATTAATGTAAATAGTGATTATACTTTAAAATCAAATGAACACTGTATTTTCAAACTGGAAGAAAGTAGCTTAAGCTAAAGGATGCAAAATTCTGGGGTAGAAGAGAGTTCCTTCATGTTTGATTAATGAACTGACAAGGGGATTTTTTCTTTCTTTTTTAATCTCAGCAACATTTTCATTTTGATTCCAATCAATCTCTCTCCTCTTTTATATGGACTGACTGCCCATAGATTTAAAGTCATTGCTTTGTCAGTTGAGGTCAAAGAGCCAAGAGTTTCAAGCCTTCAGGCAGCCGCTGTTGAATTATTCAGTAATTTCAAACCACACCCAAATGCAGGTGTAAATCACACCAGCCATCTGCCTGTTGAGGTCCTTCATCTTTACCAATTAGAGAAAGATGTTTCAGATCTAGGGCAAGAGCTTTTCTTGAGATGAAACAAGTAAAATTATACAAGTACTGTATACACTTCCTATCTCTAATTTCTTATTCTGATGATTTCCTTTCTGATGTCTCTATTCATTGGTCGAAGTTTTCAATTACAGAAACCATTCAGGAAGCATGAACTTACCAATAAATTTAAGAAATCTAGGTGAAAAAATGTAGAGTCAAAAGGAGTTACTGTAAATTATCAAGTTTTTAATTGGAAGAATATTTTGGGGGGTCTTCTCTAGATCAGAAAAGGGCTCCCATCAAAATTATTATTTTCTTTAAGAAGTAATTGAAAGGTGCCTTGCTTTAATTTCTAAAAATGAATGAATTTTTAAAGATGTTTTGTTGTGAAAGGCTGGCAAGGCAACAATAGAAATGTTTTTATGAGTTTTCATGATACTTATTTTATGTCTGTATATTCAAAATAACCCTAACATAGGCCATAAAATGAGATGATCTGATTATTTTGATTATCTACAGTCAGGCTATTAATAGATTCGTAGGATGTTTTACTAGCAGCATGTGGCATAGTCTTGACAACTTGATTATTTACCCTTGGGATTTAAGGATTGCTTTATGCTTCATTATTTTTTTCCCCAATGAGTGTATACCTGGTACTCTACAGACAACTTAAGACACAATTCTTTTTTAGATATTCGTATAGGAAGTATAAGATACGCTATTAACATCTTAGGTAAATCTCTACCAGACAGAGGCTTAGACTATAACACATCCGATAGATGTGTCGACTTTATAAAAATAATATGAAGATGATGCAGAGTGAGCTCTTCAATTCAAAATGTTGTCATTTATCCTTTTAGACTTGATATGTTCCTTTCCCCACTCAGGAAGGGTGATGGCAGATTGTTTGCATCTTTATCTTCCTTGTTAGAGGGAACTTGTTTCGGGAAGTCAAACTCGAGTATTAAACTCTCACGACTTGCACTTTTTGCACTGTCACCTGTTTATATTCCTCATTCCTCAAGATATTGTTGAGATGATTAATACCGCTTGTTTATACTTCTTGACCAGGGGCCAATTCTTATACTGAATAAAAACATATGCTTCCTACATTGATCAGAGAGGATAAACAGCCCATTCTGTCACCAGCTTCAGAACCACTGCATTTCTGTGAACTGAATTATGTTTTCAGGCAGTTTGAATTTTCTGTCTGAAACAGAGCAATGAAATAATAGCGTTTTTGTTTTTGTTTTTGTTTTTTCTCTGAAGTTTCCTGGTTGTTTCTTGAACATTTAATAACAGAATGAATTTATTCAATATTATACTTTAGTCATTGTTAGACATCATTATACTTTACTTATATTTCAGTTTAAATAAAGTGTGTAGACATTCATCAGGCATTAACTTGTGTGTTTTGTATAAGTCAAATTGTAGTGCATTAATGTTCTGTTAATGTATTCCATTTCCCCCACTAATCCATCCTCCCTCTCTCCTTTCCTTTCCCCCCTGTCCTTCTTTACTCCCATATATTTGCTAAATACCTATAATGTTTTATTCAAAGTTGAGTAGACATCTCCTTATCTCCAAGGAGCTCACAGTTTAGTGGGGAAGCTGATGATCTCCCCATTTGAAAATCTATTTTTCTGACTCATGAAATTTCCTTGGCAGAGACATGTTACCCATTATCCATTCGTATATGGTTTTCTTCCATGTCTTCTGCTATGTTGCAAGCTATTTTTTGTGGCTTGTTTGATGTTAATCGCTTCAATCAACTCTTTAAAAGATACAATTACATTTGTTTTCTTTCAGTCCCCTAGCATCTTTTCAGTTCTTCAAGATCTTACAAAAATAATTTAGGCTGTTGTGAATTCATTAACAAATTCCCTTCATAATTTAGGATTCTGGTCAGACCTACAAATGTGTGCAAAGCATATTCAAAATGAACATTTTCCCTAACCTGCTTCTAAGACAAAACAAATAAGAAATTCTTATTCTTTTAAGATTTTTATTTTACCTTGAAATTGTCCATTGTTATTTTCTTTTAAATGAGAACAGCTTTTTTATCTTAGTCATCTTAGACCATAATCGTTTCATAATTTTCATATATCAATAAGCTTGTGGTGTTTTAAGGGGAATATTATATTTAAAGGAAAAGCTCATTTATTTCCCTAAAAATTATTGAACCGACATCAGTTTTCTGATATTTTCTAATTGTTAATGTTAATAATTCTTACTATGCGAGAATAATTTATACTCAAAGGTCCTATTGAGGTCACCCTTGCTTTCAATTTTTTTTCAAACCAAAGACTATTATATATTTAATATATAACATGGAATTAAGAAATTATGGGAAGATAATTAGTTTTTAAAAATGTCAAGGACTAGGATATGGGAGTAAATGGCTGAGGTAGAATAGAGGATAACGTTGAGAGGACTCTGGACTACAGCAACCACGTTTTCATAAATACAAATTAACTCCATCTTCCAACACTTGCCAACATTGTGTCACTCTATTCCACTTCCCAGCTACTTTTTCATAAAAAGTTACTGGTATGTATAAATGACTCAGGCACACTTGTCTCACAAATATTCAAATTTATGCTCCTGCAAGATTAGATACTTTCAGAATATCCCCTCAAATTCTTCATCTGATGATGGATATTGCCTGTCACTGGTACTATATTCTTCTTGCCTGAAACAGTCTAGCTATTTCTTCAAAAATCAGATTCAAGTTGCTTCTCCCATGAAGTCTTACTAGAATAAACTCCTGTTCTGTTCTTCCGTTATTGTTCTTTGCACACTGGAATTTACATAACTGTTTACTTGTCAAATAGCTGGAAAGGTTAATCAGTTTAAGAAAAAAGTCCCAAGTCAATACACAACTTTTATTGCAACTTTAAAATATCACAGGTAAGTCTGAGGACATCTTGGTGTTTCTGTAGCTGGACAACTTTGACTTTATTCATCATCAGCCTGCTGAACTGTTCCTTTTTCGGAAACATAGATACCATCCAAAAATTTTCTGATAATCACCTTGTTTTTAACTATTGTGGCTTGTTGAATCAAAGCAGCTGAATTTGATATAAATTCAATGTCTTTTCCTTCAAGAATTAACTCATCTTTCTGGGCTTTAGATACTGAGCAAGCAACACCTGAGCTCATCCGATCCTTGAGGATGTATTTTTCACCCAAGAAATTTCGAATTTCAGTAAGAGCACCATTCTCCCAAAGTGAGCGTACACAGACTTCATCTTGTAAGGGAAGCCCAGAGTAACCCCCCAATCATGTTCTGTACATGACTGCAGATAGTACAAACGGTCTGACCAGAATCCTAAATTACGAAGGGAATTTGTTCCTTTTTACTTCTCTACCATTTGTCGACCCAGAGTCTTTCTTTCTTTCTTTTTTTTTTCCAAGGAGACTGAGCTCTACATTGATGTGATTGAAGTTCCTCAGCAGAGTGCCTCTGGGGCCCCTCACAATAACCAAGAGTCCCTTCAGAGTGATATCCACATTTTCTGGAATGCTCGACAGTCTGATTGCTGAGAATGGTCTCATCCTTGTAGTAAATGCAGCAAAGAGCCCTTGCTTTCAATTTTTCCAAAAATTAAATTTCTTGCATAAGGTTGCTTTTTGATCATTATATGCTTGTATTTTCAGAATACAACAGAAATATTAATTATTTAAATGTTTAAACCTCCTTTTATACATACAAATATAAATGCTCAATATCTAATACTTACCATTAGATTAAAAAAATGTTTCTAACTTTTATTATACATCATGGGAAATTATTATTTACTATTTCCTTAGATATCTTAGTCACTGATACTCATCTTTGTTTTTTAAATTTGATTTTGAAATTTTTTAAATTTGATTTTGAAATTATTTAAATTTCACTTAAAATTTACAAGAATAGTACAATGAACTCTGTATACCTTTTACCTAGATTCACTATTTGTTAACATTTTTGCAACACTCATTTTATTATGTCCTAGTGCACTCAGGCACATTTTCTCTCCCTGTGTGTGTGTGTACACACACATAAATGTATATGTGTATGTATATGGGTAGCTAGATAGCTAGATGATAGAGAGATTTAAATGTAAACATATTTTTTCTCATGAACTATTTGAGAGTGGGTTGCAAGCATCATACTCCTTTACCCATACATACCCCGGTGTGCATTTTGAAAGAATAAGGACTTTCCCTTACATAACCATAGTACAATGACCACGCTCAGGAAATTTAACACAAATCCAATATTATGATCTAATCTAAAAAACATTTTTAAATGTTGCAATTTCACTAATTGTCTTAATAATGTTTTTTACATATTTTCTCTGAGTCCAGGACCCATCCAGGAACATTACATTCAGTTGTCATATAATTGTAGTCTCCTTCATTGGAACAGTATCTTAGCCTTTCTTTTTCTAAAATGACATTAATATATTTTTAAATCTTTTTTGTGTGTGTGTGAGAAAATTTAAGTTCTACTCTGTTAGGAAATTTCAATCATACAATACAGTGTTATTAATTATAGCCACTATATTAAACATTAGAGACTCAGACCTTATTCATCTTACAGCTAAATGTTTATAGTCTTTTACAAAACTCTTTCCCTATTTTCCCCACCCTCTAGCCCCTGGCAACCACCAATCTGCTCTGTTTCTAGGAGTTCAATTTTTCTAGGTTCCACATATAATGAGATCATGTAGTATTTTTCTTTTCCTGTCTGGCTTATTTTACTTAGCATAATGTCCTCAAGTTCTATCCACGTTGTTACAAACAGTAGAATTTTGTTTTTTTTCTTGGCTGAGTAATGTTCTATCCTAGATTTTTATCTGCTCATCCATTCATGGATGCTTGGGTTGTTTTCATACCGTGGCTACTGTCAGTAAGTCTTCAATGAACCTGGGAGTTCAGATATCTCTTTGAGATCCTATATTCATTTTCTTTGGTTTATACACAGATGTGGGAATACGGTACTGGGAATTTGCTGGACCATATGGTAGTTCTGTATTTATCTTTTTGAGGAAACTTCACAGTTTTCCATAGTGTCTTCACCAATTTACATTCCCACCAACAGTACACATAAAATGACATGAATATTTTTGAAGAACCCTGATTAGTTATTTTGTTGAATGTTCTTCAGTTTCGATTAGTTTGATATTTCTTTGTAATTATATTTAGGTTTTGCATTTTGGGGGAAAAATACTGTCAAAGGGAAATTGTGGTCTTCTCAGGACACATATCTTTTCATATTAAGATATCTCTTTGTAATTTCTATTACTTTGTGATTTATAAATAATTTATAAGGAAATATTTGAGATTATATAAATACCCTGCTCCTCCTGAAAATTTCATCCACTAGTCTTAGCATCCATTGATGATTCTTGCCTGAATCAACTAATTAATTTATTAATTACTAATCAATTGTTTAAAAAGTGATTTTCTGTATCCTTTATTCATTTTACATTATAATGTAAAGAAGAGCTTTCCTTTATCCCTTATTCATTCATCTATATATATCAGCATGTATTCTTGGATTCTTATTTTAATTATTTGAGTGATATGTTGTTACTTTCGTTATTTAATTTGAGGCACAAAATGTCCCAGATTTGGTCATTGGGAGCTCCTTTGGAACTTTTTTTTATATTCTCATTTTCTTTTGTTTAGTGATACATAGATCCATAAGAGTTTTATTTGCTTATACTATTTACTATCTGAATCACAAAGGTACCACCTTAATGAATTCATCAAATAATAGCATTAGGTAAAAGTATAACTTCCAAAAAATTAAAAACATGATTCATACATAGCCATAGTAAGTGTGTATTAAATAATTATTTTATTCCTTAATAAAGGGACCAATAATATGATAAATTTGATTAAAGAGAATTTGAGAGTCTTGGTATGTATAGTCAATGAAACATAGAATGCTAAAATAAGATTGTACAGTTGGATATCAAACTGCTTAATGTGCTACATAGCAATAAAACTGTAATCATTTGTATTCTCTTTTATATGAACAGACATCTGCAAATTAACATTTAATTTCACAGAGACCAGGCACTTACAAATATAAAATAATACTAAGTCAAAAAAAGGTACATTCTCTTAGAAATTTAAATAATCCTTGGGAGGGTCTGTTACACAATGCTTCATATTATATTGTAAGAACAAGCACTATCCTTTGCCTTATTTCCAAATTTTGGAAAATTTTTCTTATTGCTTCGAAGTTATATTTCTCTTAAAATGGCATCATATCTTTTGTGTTCTATTCTTGTATTTCAATAGAAAATCTAAAATTTTCATTGATGTCTTTTGTGGATCTTTTTAAATCTCTCTTACTGCAATTTAAGCCATTTCACCTGTGAAGTTAGAATTTGTCTGCTGTAATAATCCAGCCTGAATGTGAAGACTCAGTAGAATCTTGTTCTCCTCTTCTTTGAAATACTTAATTTTTACATGTTTCCTATTATTTTCTGTCTTCTTATCTTTGTGTGTTTTGTTCTTTTTCCAGAAACTTTTTGATTTTTTCACAGTTCTTAAAACTGCAGAGTCCCAAACATGATACTGTATTCTTTTGAATTTAACAAATACCAAGAACATCTATGATATTTCAGTATACCCTTATCTGTTGTACAGAATAACACTGTAGACTTATTTTTTAACCAATAAATTAAAACACGATATGTTATAAATCTTTTTCTCTTTATTGTTATAAATATGTTTATGTTGTTTACTCATTAAAACACTCATACATTCATTAAAAACTTTATTGTAGTAAAAAATACATTAACATAAGATTTACTATCTTAACCATTTCTAAGTGTACAGTTCAGTAATGTTAAATGTATTTAGATTCTTGTGCAACCTTCTCCAGAACTTTTTCATCTTGCAAAATCGAAACCCTATACTCCTTAAACAATAACTCCCCATTTCTCTCCTCCCCATCTTCTGGCAACCATTATTCTACTTTTTGTTTCTATATTGGACTACTCCAGATACTTTATATAAGCAGAATCATACAATATTTGCCTTTTGAGAACTGGCTTATTTCACTGAGCATAATGTCCTCAAGATTTATCCACATCATAACGTGTCAGAATTTTCTTTCTTTTTAAGGCTTAATAATATTTCATTGTATGTATATGCCACATTTTTTTTATCCATTCATCTGTCAATGGACATGGGTTGTTGCTTCCATCTCTTGTCTATTGTAAATAATGCTATGAACATGGTTATGCAAATACTTCTTCAAGATTCTGCTTTCAATTATTATTTTTTTATTATTTTATATTAGTTTCAGGTGAATAGCATAGTGGTTAGACATTTATATAATTTACAAAGTAATCCCCTGATAAGTCTGATACCCACCTGGCAGTTATTATGATATTATTAATTATAGTACCTATGCTGTACTTTACAAGCCAATGACTATTTTGTAATTACCAATTTGTACTTCACCTTTTTCACCTTGCACCCCAACCCTCTTCCCATTTGGCAATGATCAGTTTGTTCTCTGTATCTATGAGTCTGTTTCTGTTTTGTTTGTTCATTTGTTTTGTTCTTTAGATTCCACATATAAGTCATATCATATGATATTTGTCTTTTTTTGTCTGACTCATTTCATTTAGCATAGTACCCTCTAGGTCCATCCATGTTGTTGCAAATTGTAAAATTTCATTCTTTTTTATGGCTGAGTAATAATTCATTGTATATAGGTACCACTTCTTCTTTATCCAGTTGTCTATTGATAGGCACTTAAGTTGCTTCCATATTTAGGCTATTGTAAATAGTGCTGCAGTTAACATAGAGGTGCATATATCTTTTCAAATTAGTGTTTTAGATTTCTTCAAAAAAATATCCAGGAGTGGAATTGCTGGTTCATAAGGTAGTTTTGCTTTTAATTTTGAGGAAATTCCACATTGTTTTCCATTGTGGCTGCACCAATTTGCAATTCCACCAACAGAGCTCAAGGGGTCCCTTTTCTCCACATCTTCGCCAACACTTGTTCTTTGATTTATTGATGATAACCATTCTGACAGGCATGAGGTGATATCTCAGTGTGGTTTTAATTTGCATTTCTTTGATGATTAGTAACATAGAGCATCTTTTCCTAGGTCTATTGGCCATCTGTATACCCTCTTTGGAGAAATGTGTATTCAGGTCCTCTGTCCATTTTTTAATTAGACCTTCTTCTTTTGTGTGTATGTGTGTGTGTGTGTGTTGTATTGTTTTCTAGACTCCATTTCATTTGTTTTTTTCTCTGATCTTTATTATTTCCTTTCTTTTACTCACTTTAGGCTTTGCTGTTCTTTTTTTTTGTTGGTGTTCCTTTAAGTATAAGGTTGGGTTGTTCAAGATTTCTCTTGTTTCTTGAGATAGGTCTGTATTGCTATAAATTTCCCTCTTAGGAATGCTTTCACTGTGTCTCATAGATTTTAGGTCATTGTGTTTTCATTTTCATTTGTCTCAAGGTATCTTTTGATTTCTTCTTTGATCTCATCGTTAACCCATTCATTGTTTAGCAGCATGTTATTCAGCCTCCATGTGTCTGTGCGTTTTTCCTTTTTTTGTAATTGATTTTTAGTTTCACATTATTGTGGTCAGAGAAGACACTTGATATGATTTCAATATTTTTAAATTTGTTAAGACTTGTTTTATGGCCTAACATGTGGTCTAGATTGAAACATGTTTCATGTGAGTTTGAAAAAAATGTATATTCCGCTGCTTTGGGGTCAAATTCTCTAAAAATATCTATTAAATCCATCTGGTCTAGTGTGTCATTTAAGACCACTAGCGCCTTGTTAATTTTCTGTCTGGACGATCTGTCCTTTGGTGTTAATGGGTGTTAAGGTACTCTACTATGACTGTATTTCTGTCAATGCAAATGTTGTTATGTTTGATGTGATCCCAGAGATCCTTTAAACTATCCTCATTTTTTAAAAATATTTTTTTCTCTTTGCTATTCTGATTGGGTGTTTTCTGCTCTCTTGTATTCCAAACCACTGAATTGATCCTCTGCTTCATCCAATCTACTGTTGATTCCTTCTAGTGTATTCTTCATTTCAGTTATTATATTCTTCATTTCTGTCTGGTTCTTTTTCTCTGTTTTCTATGTACTTTTTTATGCTACCTCTCTCTTCGTGAAGTTCTCACTAAGTTCCTTAAGCTTCCTTATAACCAGTTTTGAACTCTGTATCTGGTAGGTTGCTTGCCTTCATTTCATTTAGTTCTTTTTCTGGAGTTTTCTCCTGTTCTTTTATTTATGACATGTTTCTTTGTTTCCTCATTTTGCCTGTCTCTCTGTGTTAGGTAGATCTTCTATACCTCCCAGTCTTGGTCAGGTGGCCTTATATAGTAGGTATCCTACTATATTGGCCTTATATAGTAGGTATCCTACTATATTGTGGCCCAGTGGCGCAGTCTTCCTGATCACCTGTGCTGAGCGCTCCAGGAGAGTCCCTTATGTGGATTGTATGTGCCCTCCTGTTGTAGTTGAGCCTTGATTGCTGTTCCCATGTAAGTGAGTAGGATTGACCCTCAGGTTGACTGGCTGTGAGGAATCGCCATGGCCACTGCTTACAAGCTACTGTTTGGGGGCTTTCCCCACAGAGCATGATTTGCCACTTCAGGCTCTGGTGCTGTCAAGAGTACCCTGGGAGTGTGCTGCTTATGGAGTTAATCAGATGGTGCCCTGTTATGGTCTGAAACCAGCTTCTGGTGTGTTGGGTCTGGTATTCTTGGGAAGGGCTCCCATACAGGCCAAAGACAGCCACTGCCTGTGACTTGCCAGGCCTGCCACTGCCTGCCAGCTGCCCATAAGGCTCAGCTGCTGAGCCTTAGGCAGTAAGCAAGTTGGGTGAGGAGGGGTCCCAGAGAGTCAACAGTGTGGGGTGACTGGTGTGACCAGGTTAATGCAGATTCAACTTGGCATCAGTGCTAAGCCTGGAGCCACTCAGCAGGACCAGTCGCTGCTTACCTGGGGCCTATGGACATCTGAGAGTTGTCCAAGAAAGACACTTGGACCAGGTCTGGCTGCCCACCTCTGAAAGTGCCTTTGGTAATATGAGAGCCAGGGTGGTTGCTTGCTGCTGAAAGAGCCTCCTGTGGTGTGAGAGTTGAGCGGGGTGGGCTCCCAGGGAGTCACCAGATTGGAGCGAGTGAATTTCACCAGGCCAATGCAGATTCAGATTTGGCCTTGTTGGGGGAGGGCTCAACATAGGAAAGATGGCGTCTGCCTGTAGGCTGCATGAGAGGAGGGCTCAACACAGGGACCATGTGGCTGTCCCTCCTGCCCTCACCTCAAAGCCACACAACTCAGTCTCTCTGCATATGTCTCTGGCACCTCCGAAGCCACAGTCCCTCCACTGGAGCCCAAGGTGAGTGCCCCTAAGCAGGAGAGTTTGTGTGTGGGCCCTTTAAGAGGACACCTGTGTTTCCAGCCCC
>NW_011888823.1:6241404-6243727 GCF_000151845.1 Pteropus vampyrus
CCCTGTTATGGTCTGAAACCAGCTTCTGGTGTGTTGGGTCTGGTATTCTTGGGAAGGGCTCCCATACAGGCCAAAGACAGCCACTGCCTGTGACTTGCCAGGCCTGCCACTGCCTGCCAGCTGCCCATAAGGCTCAGCTGCTGAGCCTTAGGCAGTAAGCAAGTTGGGTGAGGAGGGGTCCCAGAGAGTCAACAATGTGGGGTGACTGGTGTGACCAGGTTAATGCAGATTCAACTTGGCATCAGTGCTAAGCCTGGAGCCACTCAGCAGGACCAGTCGCTGCTCACCTGGGGCCTATGGACATCTGAGAGTTGTCCAAGAAAGACACTTGGACCAGGTCTGGCTGCCCACCTCTGAAAGTGCCTTTGGTAATATGAGAGCCAGGGTGGTTGCTTGCTGCTGAAAGAGCCTCCTGTTGTGTGAGAGTTGAGCGGGGTGGGCTCCCAGGGAGTCACCAGATTGGAGCGAGTGAATTTCACCAGGCCAATGCAGATTCAGATTTGGCCTTGTTGGGGGAGGGCTCAACATAGGAAAGATGGCGTCTGCCTGTAGGCTGCATGAGAGGAGGGCTCAACACAGGGACCATGTGGCTGTCCCTCCTGCCCTCACCTCAAAGCCACACAACTCAGTCTCTCTGCATATGTCTCTGGCACCTCCGAAGCCACAGTCCCTCCACTGGAGCCCAAGGTGAGTGCCCCTAAGCAGGAGAGTTTGTGTGTGGGCCCTTTAAGAGGACACCTGTGTTTCCAGCCCCATTTCGTCTCACCCTGATGAACTGAATCCTCACTGTTTTTTACAGCCAGATATTGTGAGGGCTCCTCTTACTGGTACTCATGCTTTGAGCTGGGGAGCCCAGTTCAGGCTTGGGACTCCTTGCTCCTCCGGGGGAACTCTGCAGCTGAGATATCCCTCTTGATTCACATCCACCACACATGGGTGTGGGGCCAGCTCATTTTGCATCTTCACTCCTCCTACCAATCTTGACATGGCTTCTTCTTTATAGCCTTAGCTGTAGGACTTCTCTTTGGCTAGACTTCAGGTGATTTTCAGTGATGGTTGTTCCGTAATTTAGTTGTAATTTTGATGTGGTCATGAGAAGAGGCAAGCACAACTTTAACCTATTTCTCCATCTTGACCAGACTTTGCTTTCAGTTATTTTGGATATATACCTAAAAGTGGAATTGCTGGATTATATGGTAATTGTATTTTTAACTTTTTGAAGAACCACAACACTGTTTTCCCTACTGGCTGCACCATTTTACATTCCAGCCAGCAATGTACAAAGGTTCCAATTTCTCCAAACTGAAAACAATCTCAGTACTCATTTTCTGTTTTTGTCATAGTAGCCAACCTAATGAGTATAACGTGATGTCTTATTGTGGTTTAAATTTGCATTTCCCTAACGATTCATGATATTGAGTTTCTTTTCATATGCTCGTTGGCCATATGTGTATCATCTTTGGTCTTTCGTTCACTTTTAACCATCTTTTGAGTATCTGTTAAGCCCCAGAACTTGTGATAAATGCTAGAGAAACAAAGATGAATGGGATAAGTGTTTACACCTTATGAAGTTCATAGTCTCCTTGGGAAACTAACCTGTCAACAAGTGACTCTGAAACAAAGTGCTAAGTGTCCTGAGAGAGGTATGCACAAAGCGTTTTTTGGTCATTCATCTTACCTTGTATCTCTAATATTTTTCTTTTTAGTATTTGCTTCTGAATACGATGGTGGCTACTTATGCTTAATCTTTAGAGATAATTTACAAGTTTGCCCTTTCAGCTACTTATCTTTTATTATTCATTGGCTATTGCAACTGAGTTGAATTTTCTCAGATCCCTAATTGACTGGAATAAAGCAAAATAGGCCTCTCAAGTTTATTTCAGTCATCCCAACTGTTTGCGGCCTGTCAGGATGCCCGGGGCCTGACATACTGCCTCACTGCCAATTCCCGGACTCTAGGAATTTCTTATCTCTGCGGCTAATTTAAAAGATCAATATTCTTTCCCTCAGCAATTGTCCTATACTTCTTGCAGTGTAAACATGGCTCAAACACCGCGATGTCATTCTTGTCCCTTGTTTACTTTCTCTTAGTCGTAAAGTCAGGAAAAGTCAGGACACTGAAGAACATAGAGGAATACGAAAGATCTGTTACCAACATATAATCGGTTGACAGGGGGTCCCACTTATACTTGTTAAGTGGTCACGGATTTAAAAAATATTTCTTTAGAGTTTCAAGTTTACATTGAGCCATCCGTAGTTCTTAAAGTGTTACCAATCAAACTACTTTGTCCAAACCACAAACTTAATACCTTTATGCTATGAT
>NW_011888823.1:6243777-6275312 GCF_000151845.1 Pteropus vampyrus
CTAGGAATTTCTTATCTCTGCGGCTAATTTAAAAGATCAATATTCTTTCCCTCAGCAATTGTCCTATACTTCTTGCAGTGTAAACATGGCTCAAACACCGCGATGTCATTCTTGTCCCTTGTTTACTTTCTCTTAGTCGTAAAGTCAGGAAAAGTCAGGACACTGAAGAACATAGAGGAATACGAAAGATCTGTTACCAACATATAATCGGTTGACAGGGGGTCCCACTTATACTTGTTAAGTGGTCACGGATTTAAAAAATATTTCTTTAGAGTTTCAAGTTTACATTGAGCCATCCGTAGTTCTTAAAGTGTTACCAATCAAACTACTTTGTCCAAACCACAAACTTAATACCTTTATGCTATGATATTAGAAATCCATTTGTTTTCTCTCAGGAAATAGCTAAAATAGCAGTAAGGTCAAACTTATGTAAAGTACAAACAAACAGGGACACAGAACAGATCTCTCCCTGCAAGGAAAGTATCAATGATCTCCAATGGGCTAATTTTTAGCCATTCATGATCTGTTAACCTTTGACTTAATTTATTATGTTCTTTAATTGTATTTACGTCAGCCTGTCGTAATTTGGTATTTCTTAGAAATCACTGCTGCTGCAGTATTCTGGGATAGGTAAAAACAGGGCAACAGTTACTCATTTTACAAAAAATAAATAAATTCTTATTATAGCCTGTCATTTTATTCCTACCTTGAGACAACATTTTGAGTATAAAGATACAATCCTACACACACACAAATTTTGGCACTAACTCTATTTAGATGGGAATGGAAGCCATGTGCATGGATGAGTTTGTACACACATTATAGAAGAAAAATACAGACTTTATGATGAGTCCTCAAGAATGTCAGCATTCAATGATCAAATACAGGAGGCAGAGCTTGCAGAGAAGAAAATGAGTAGAAAAAAAGCAGGAAGCTATTAAGGGAAGAGGTACTCCTGGAAGAGAGGAATGGTCCAGTGCTGAATGCTGCTGAGAATGTTGTTGTGAAAATGGACTGAACAATAACAAAGAGCATTAAGGCAGTCATTGCTGATACTGGACAGAGCAGTTTTTGGGAGAGCTATGGGAGCAGATGATAGACTGATGTGAATTGAAGAGTATGTTTGGAAAATAGCAGATTTGATCAAACAGACTAATTTCTGTTTAGGAGTGGAAGAGACTTATCTGAAGTTCTGCTTACGGATTCCAAAATAGGGGGAGAAAAACAGTACCAGGAATTGGCAGACACCATCTTAACCAAGTGATCCAAGTCAGTATCTTCAATAAAAGGATAAACTGACATCCTGTGTCTCCTAATGTAATTATCTGAGAAGGCTCCAACATAATTTATGTAGAAGCTCTGCCAACCAACAATGCATAATCTGAATCTAGTTGTGAGTAAACCATCAAACAAGCCAAATTGAATTGGCCTATATTCTTAAAAAATCTGTGTCATAAAGGAAAAAAGGAGTTTTGAGATACTGCTTCAGATTTAGGGAGTCTAAAAGATAAGTAAATGCAATGTGAATATTGAATTGGATCTTGAATCCAAAAGGGAAGAAGACATATATTGAGACAGTTGGTGAAATTTGAACATATACTGTATATCGGTCTTGCAATAATGTTACATTTCCCGAATTAGATTTTTCTCTTGTGGTTATGTAAGAGAACATCCTGGTTTTAGGAGATGTGTGCTTAAGTATTTAGGGGTAAAAGGTCACAAAGCTGCAAATTATCTGCAAATGATTCAGCGAATGTAATATGTGTATACACATATAGTATACACATAGAGACACAGAAAAGAAATGTTAGCCATTGCAGTCTCTTCTTGCAGTTTACAGAAAAGTTCATTGGGCTATTTGTGCAATTTTTCTGTAAATTTGAATTTTTTCACAATAAAAAAATTAAAACTTCAGGAATGATTAGAGCTCTACACCATCTGCTGATATTTATTATTCACTAAATACATGCAGATTAGAAAGAACAGCTTTGGGTATTGTGAATATTAATAACAGCATTCATTCATGGCCTTTGATATAATTTAAAACTTAATTTTAGTGGCTAACAGAGGAACGAGGAAAGAGCTTTCCATCACAAGACGTTCTACCAGAATTGCAAGACTATCTTTTCTGTCAAAAATCATCACAATGATCCTACACAGGAACTTAACTGGATTCAATTAGCATCCACAGAGACTGGTTAAGCGCAATGCTGGATTCTAGGTATTGTAGGGAACATAAAAATGAATGTGACCTTCAGGCCTCTGAAGAAGCATGTGGCCCAGTTTGGAGGCTCAGACAAGATTGCACTCTCACTGAAATCTGTGAAAACACAATAAATGAACTGTAAAGGGAGAGGAAGGCCACAGAGCAATGTTACCCAGACTCTGGATTGGTCAGAGCGGTAAAATGTCACCATCAACAAAAACGTTGGGGAAATGTGCATACAAGAAGGATACAGCTACCACCATCCACTTTCATTATCATTTTATAAAGGACATTTTAATACCAAAAATCTATAAAAAAGAATATCAAAGTAAACACAAGTTCTTAAAAATAAAATGAATTTCATTTTATTGAGGAAAAAAGACAGTAATAAAAGCTTAACGAGTGCTGCCAACAGAAGTTCTGGGATGGTCAAAACAGTTTTTTAATTTTGAGAGGAAATAAGATTTACCCGAGTTTTTAGCAGCTATGCTTGTTGCAAGTAATAGAGATAGGCTTTGGGAAATTCATATCTGGGTAACCCACATATAGGAAAAGGCCTATTTTTTTTTCTATAGCACATTATGGGCATTCAGTGAGCTACAGATGCATGATTTGGGTAAATATAGTAAATATTAAATTAGATAATCAAAGAGTGTCTTCGAACTTGAATCTAACTTCAAAAGCATTTACGAGAATTGCTTATTTAAGGCCTAAGTTGCTTATTTTACAGAAAAAAATGTAAAAATATGTGTGTATATTTATATATACATAGACATACATGCCTACTCCTAATATTTTTAAAAACAATGCTTATAATTGAGGGAAATACTGGGTTAAATTATGGATATTGCTCTTGACTTAATCTCTCCATATCTCCCTAGTTTTAACTAAAAAGATAAATAAAATACATGTTTAACATGAGAAGCAAAAACTAAAAGGCACACTATCACTTTTCATAAGAATACTAAAAAACAATATTTTGAACTATTGATGAATGTTTCTAGTGGGTATATTTAAAATCACATTTTTTAACTCAATACAATGAGTGGAACTCATTCTTTAGGACGATTCAATGAACTCACCATTTAATTGAAATGGAAGCAGTTGCATGATAGTAAAGCAATTTCGTTGAAAACAGACAAAAGAAGTGGCTTCTTTATGCCTTGTTTCCATTGATACCATGTTTGAAAGCAATTAGTTTACACATGGTTAAAACAAACTTGCAGAAATTGGGTATGTATCCATTTTGCATTGTATTCTTAAATTACCTTCTGCCCAGGACCCTAATGTAAGTTATGTAGTAAACTATATAACATTTTAAACTTTCTCAGTTAAAAAGTTTAGTTCAATACTAATGGCTCTTTCACTCTTTAACATCTTGCTAAAGCTTCCAGCAAATTCACTAATGTTAAAAGCTGTCTTCTAGGTTTCTGACTGCTGTGTCCTGGAGATGCATTGTAATGAGTAAGGTGCATATTTAACAACCAAGTGAAAATCCTTCACCAAGCATGGCTGTCAGTCAAATTACAGCCCTCCTGCTCTTTTTATATCAGAAAAATGAAGATAAAGGTGAACGTAGTTGACAATATAAACAAGAACATAAAGATGGAAAAATTTGATCTCCTTACTATGTCCTTATCATAGATCATTGAAATGCAGCTCTATCGTGATGTTATCGGAATCAGAAATGTATCTTATTATTGGATTTGTAGACTAAAATAAATATTGCTTAATATTCTCAAAGCTTTTAACTTTGCATCACTCGTCTAGTCCATCTTATGAAATTGAGTAAGAGCCTTGTTTACTAATGTTATACACTCAGTCTTTAATGCACCTATTACTACAGTTTCCAGCTATTGTTACCAAGATCTGGGTATTATCTATACTACATCTTCTGGCAGAGGAAAAAGGACTATGAAAGAGTGATGCCTCTATGTTATCTTACCTTACAAACTTAATAAGACATCAATATTCTACTCCGTCTCAGTTTCTTGGGATCATTTCTCACACTCTCCACCTCCCCCCCACCCCCGCCCCTGCAACCTACACACAGGGTGTGAGCTAATAGCATCACAGACATTATGCTCACTAAATTAGTACCTTTCTTAATGATATGCCTACTCTAGAAAAATAACTCATGTGGATTACAAGTCATGAATAGAATGCAGGAATTTGAGCTACAGATATACTGGGAGAGTGTCATTACTCAAAGCTGCTGTGGAAAGACCAAGAGCACAAGAAATAGATTTAAATAGATTAGATCCATTACAGGTATTTTCTGAACTTTGCTTATTTATCCACCATAGAGAAGAAAGAGCTGAGAAGAAACACTATTGGATAATAGAGAGTGAAGCAAGGAAAAACAGTAGGAGATGGCTCAATGGTGCTATTTATGGCAAATGCAATTCATGGCTATTTCCTATTTTTCTTGTCTGCCTGAGTTAGAACAGACTGCCTCTTAAAGGTGACTTTTTTCAAACAGCGTCCTTTTTTTAGATTTATAAGCAAGCCACTAGGCTTTAGAGTTAACATTTAAACTTTCTGTCCTCAGTTGCAAAGGGGCAGAGGAAAGCAGTGATAACATCAATGTACAGAGCCTGGGCCTGTAAATTTGGAGAAAGAGTTTGGGCTTTACAGGTAGACAACCTTCCAATCCCAAACGTAATCTTAGGTTACATGGCTTATTGGAACCAGTCATCAAATAGTTAACTTACAAGAATTTCATTTTTTTATTCTTTTATGCTGCAACTTTGTTGCAAGTCCATAGAATTGATTCTATCTGAAACGTTAGCTTTTGATTCCCAAAGCTGAACACATAAAGGAGACAAAAAGTCTTCACAATTTTACTTTGCTACATCTTACACTCAGGTAAATTATTATAACAGATGTGAACTAAACTGAAAGTGCGAAAAGATAAGGGGTCCAATTAAAACTTTTTTCATTGATATCTTCAGGACTATAAACTCATGCAGGGGTTACTTTAGGACAAACCAATCAAATCAGAGTTCAATCAAGTGTCAACATAATGTGTAAGAGCATCTGCTCTGTGTGAGGGTCAGAGGGAGGGACAATGCATTATCCACCAATAAGGAATACCAAGATGATCAGTCGTTTCCCTATTGCTATTTTTGAAAAATATGTGGGTCAGTGTTTATAAGCCTGGCAAAACAAACAACTATTTCTTCACAGACTAGAACCAGCTCTTTAACTATCAGACAGTACTTTGCTAGTTGATCATGATTACTGCTAAACTGAAGTCTCTGCCACCATTTGATTTTTTTGTTATTTCATATTAGAAAATGGATTACTCCATATTATTATTCTTATTTAACAGTTGATATTACATAATATATATATATATATATGGTATACACATACAAATGGTATTATTATAATATATAAACTATTCTGCAACTTACTTTAACAAAATATCAGGAGCATCTTTTCATGTCAGCCCAAATTACTTGGTTCTTTCTGGTGGTTGCAGAGTATTCCATATTCTGGGTATAATTATTTATATAGACGATCCTGTAACTGAGGTTGTTCCTCACCTTCGTTTTTTTCCCATTCTTAAAGTTACTCATTCAATTAAAAATGGCTCAATGGTTTTAGCAGGACTGACAATTTCCAACTTTTTAATTTTAAAAGATTTAAAAATAAATTATATGTTCATTTAAACCCACGATGTATCAGCCATAGTGCTAAGTTTTCTTCTAATATTAAACTTTTTTTGAGTAAGGTGTAGAATTCAATTAAATAACAATAGCTAATATTCTACATTTTCAAGTTTTAACTGTCATATATGTTATGCATCACATACACATGTATGGTATGTGCAGTTGTTGGTATGTATATTTGTATATATCATATATGTAGAAAGTAAAGAATCATAATAAAATGAACACTTATGTACTCACCGTTCAAGTTAGGAAATAAAACTTGATAAGCACCTTGGAAGACTTCCAGTGCTTGACCTCCATTGCATTACCTCCCTCTCCACCCTACCCCCAGGTTAACACCACCTTAGTTTTGTCTAAATAATTCCCATGGTTTCCTTTATCGTTTTGCCACCTAGTTTTGCTATAGGAGGACCCAAGTGTGTGCTCCTAAACACACATTTACTTTCCCCTATTTTCGAATCACATATAAGAGGTTCCATACAGTATACATGCTTCTGAGACTTGCTTTTTTTTGATCATTCTGTTTTTGAGATTCAGCCATGTCGATGTTTGCAGTAGATTGTTTATTTTTACTAATGTATTATATTATATTATATTACATAAATACATCACATTTTATTTATCCTTTTTATTGGTAAAGAATATTTGTGTTGTTCCTAGGTTTTTGCTATCATAATCTAACATAATAGTGCTGTAATAAATAATTTCCTACTTGTCTCCTGGTGTACATATATAAGTTTTTCTGTAGATAGTGATAATCAAATATTTTTGCCCAAGATACACAGTAAAAAATATATTTTTCTTCACAATTCAGTAGCACACACATACATAATGTGTGAGAAAAACAATTTCACAAAACAATATTTACCCTTATTAATTGCAGTGCATTCTGACTTTTTAATTTAATTCTATTTCATTTTTAAATGAGTGGGTCACAATCCATAGTTTGAAATATACTGCCTTAGAGTATATACCTAGTAGTGGAAGTATTGTGTCACTGTGTATGCACATATCTAATTATATTAGATAATGCCAAACTCTTTTCCAGTGGCCTTTTTTTGCTTCTTTCTTCATTTATTCTTTCATTCCTTTGACTAGTTTTCAGTTGGTCTGTTTTGTCTTCTTATTGATTCAGAATTTACATATTTTGGATGTCAATCTGTCATCAGTTAAATATATTGCAAATATCTTGGACATTTATATGAATTGTGTAAAGAACCAAATTTCATTTTTTTCCCCATATAGATATACTAAATTATTTCAGAACTATTTCCTGCAGTACTGTTTCTCCACTTCTGCAATGTCAATTTTATTATATTATCTGTGTAGACTCTGTTTTATTCCATTCATCTATTTGTCTATCTTGGTACCATTACCACACTCTCTTAATTATAACTTTATAATAAGGCTTGATATCTGGTAGGACAAGTTTCTTCAACTTGCTTTTCTCCTCCAGTTACATGTTAACCTTGGTCCTAAGTTCTGCATACATTTTTAGAATAAGTTTGACAATTTCCCCCAAATAACCTTTGGAGATTTTGATTAGAATTGCATTGAATCCCTAGATCAATTCGGGAAGAAGTAACTTCTTTAGGATAGAGAGTTTTCTTATACAGGAAATTGGTCTCACTCCCCCATTTTATCTAAATTTACTTTAATGTCTCTTAGTATGTTTTGTAATTTTCTCTACAGAGATCTTTCTAATTGTTGAACTTACTTATGAGTATGTGATATATTTTATTGCCATTATACATTTTTTGTGTAAAAATGTTATACATTTATATATATTTTATATGTTTATGTATATATATAACTTCTCTTTTCAGTCTAGTAGTATATCTGTAAATCATTTTAGTTTTATACTTAGACTATAATATCATTTATAAATAAAAACATTGATTTTCTTTTTTTCTAATTTTTATGACTTTTTTAATTTCTTTATTATAATATCTTGGAGATCTCGAGAACAGTTTTGATTAGAAGCAATGATAGCAGGCATCTTGTTTTGTTCCTGATTGTAAAGGGTATCTTTACAACTATTTACCACTAAGTACTATGCACATTTGTTTTCGTTGTAGAGTCCATCTTTGACCAACATTATCAAAATCTGCCTCCAGCACTTTTTACCCCTTTCCTGCTTTATTTTTCCTTGTTAGCATTTCTCATTATTGCATATATTATATATCTCACTTTTTATTTGAGATTTTATTTCTGAAGAGAGAAAGAAAGCAATACAACTATTAGTGAAATTAAGTGAATAAATGTTAGCTATTATATTTTAATTTTATTCCAGTTATTTTTTTGAGCTATACATTTGAGATATTTATTTTATTTTACAAGACCTTTAAACATTTCTAGAAGTTCCTTTCAAAATTACTATAACTGTTCCTATTTTTTTCCATCAACCTGAAAATAAGCATATTCTTTTTTTCTAAAGAAACTACATTCAAGACAAATTTGGAAAGTTTCTTCCAGTTTAGATATTTTGTCTTCAAAAATAATATTGTAACAATAGTGTTTCACACAATTATTTATTGTAAATTCACAATGTTTAAATTATACATCTAGCCTATTAATGTGAACATTTATGACATTTTTCCTCTCTAGGAAGATTTCCAGTTCTGAAAAAAAAAACCAATTTGGTTCTTTACACAATTAACTGGATCAAATATCCCTATATACTCTGGTTCTTTACACAATTAACTGGATCAAATATCCCTATATACTCTGAATTTAACTTATGCTTTATTTGATTAAAACTCTCCCCATCCTGTTACAAAAGTTTTAACGAGACTGCAATAACTTCATTTGAACACTTAATTTAAATTTTATAGTAGTTTATTCTAAAATTATTTTATATATTACAGAAAAAGGCATATTTTCTCTAATAATGAATTAACTAAGTAGTTGGATATAGGTGAGCAAATTAATTCTGGGCCTCAGATTTTTCACCTGCAAAAAAACAGGTGCTATGTTGGCTTATTTTCCTTTTTAATATTCTCCAGGCTTGCTTACCAAGATATCTTCCAAAACGAAGTTGGTACTAGGATTCTTCTTAGGGAGGGACAGTATTTGTTTTGGAGGATAATTCTTTACATCTCTTTGCAAATGAGGAGCAGTGTACACATACAAAAGTGCCTTTGCATAGGGATGAGGGAAAGCAGTAAAAACAAAAGCATCTGGGCCTAACAACATGATTGGAAGTTGGAACCTGAGTTGATAAAAGTAGCTATAAGGGTTTGTTTGTTTATTTTTTAAGAGGATGCTTAATATTCAATTAAAAACCTTTTGTGTTTCTTCAATGCTAATATCCTTCATTTCCCAAATGGTCAGAACGTTACAGTGTAATTTTCAAAAGTTAATAACATGGCTCTCATGCAAATATAAAATGATTTTATTCAACTCATTAATTAATGCAACAAACTATGATATTAAGACTAGTTCAAATGAGAATAAACATGAAATTGAGAATACTTAAATGTATTTGCTAATAGGGACAAAACTGGTTCATTTCTTATATAGCAGTAACATTTTTTGTTTTGGAGTCAATCTTTTCTATAAGGCAGAAATGAATTGTATCTTTACTAGGCAAACTTCATTGCTTTGGACAAGAATCATTTGCATTACTATCAGTTTTTGACACCATAGAGAGAGTTGTAAAACAGCCTTGTTAATAGAATGATAATCAGAGGTGCACCCCTGTATAAAATTATGTAATCTCCAAAGGGTCCACTGGACCATGCCCAGGCTTTCACTGAAAGGATGCACAGTAATCCCAGTAATCTCTCTTGCTCATTTCCAAGTCATGGACATTTTTTTTCTCGGCAGAAAAGACAAGTAGACACACACTAAAAATATCTGTTTGAAATATCTGTTTGAGTTTATGTGTTAAAGAAAAAAGAATACCGTGGGCAGAATGGTGTGACAGTCCATGTACTAATCAGTGGAAACCGGAGTTTTACACTTAGGTGATCATAAGAATAGAAACTTTCTGGGAGGTCTTGGAGGAAGATACTGGAGGTAAACCAGGGCACAATCAATCTCATCTAGATTTTGATTGACAAGGTGACCATAACCACAGCTGATACACTGGCTGCACATTTTATAAAATAATATTCAGTTGTGAGAGTTAGTTCTACTTCCTTCAACTTCCATGGGGAAAGTTTTGGAAAATAAAAATTTTTTAAACCTATTCAGTAATGGTAATATCTTCAAATATAGTGTAGGGATTTCATTGCTCTTAAAGCCTTTCAACTGATTAGACAAGGCCCACCCATATTATCAAGAAGAATCTCCTTTATTTAAAGTCAAAGATGTTAATCACATCTGCAAAATACCTTCACAGCAGCACCCAGATTAGTGATTTAAAAAGTGGTTAATATAACCTAGCTAAGATGACACAGAAAACTAACCATCGCAAAGGCTTTCAATCTAAATCGCACTTCCTGATGTCTGGCTTTTTCTTTTATCTTTTTTTGTCTAGGCTATTTAGTAATAGATTATGAGGGAAACTTTTATCCTGGCCCTACTTCATTGGCATCATTTATATTTGATTCTAAGAGATACAATTAAGTAGGAATTTGTTAACAATATCCAGACACCAATATCCAGAAGCTATTTTCTCCTTATTATTGCTACTCAAGAAACGCTTTAAGAAAATCATCAAGATGTCAACTGTTCTTGGCACAAGGGTTTGTCACTTTCCATCATCCACTTGGGGGCACAATTTTCCTCACTGTAACTAAAGAGCATCTTGGAGTTGGGAAAGTCATCTTGCTTTTCTCCTAGTAAGAATCTAGTACCACAGAATTTCAGAAGATGAAGAACAGCCATCATTCATCATATTACAACAGAGCCACTGAAGTCCAAAAGACCCAAAATCACACAGCAGATCAGTGTCTGAAACAGGGACCCAACCAGGTTTTCTAATTCCCAGTCAAATCTTTAATCTCTTCTGATCTTTTCTACTTTCCTGTTTTCAGTCTATATATTTTCCTCAGCTATTCAAAATATAATTACAAAAGGTTTAGCATCAAACTCAATGAAGCTTTAGAGTATCTTTAGATTTTTTCAAGAAAGTTAATATTAAGTTGAGGCAGTTATAATTTTATTATTTTTGCTTCTTTTCTTAGTGGGATGAATGGTGGAATACTTGATAATATAATGCTGTAGATAAGCACAAGACAATTTAAAGAGACAATAGATATCAATTTGAATCATTAAAAATATAAATGAATGTTCATTTTTAAAATGTTTGACCCTGAGTAAAAAAAGGGTAGAAAACAGTGTTTTACTGGTGTTCAGACCAATAATAGCTACAAAAGCTGTCAACCAGAAACCAGGAGGATTCTTTCAAGTGAACACTCATCTGTGTGGACATAGAGGACATGGTCAGCCTTGTATTAGAATTATCCATGTGCATGTCTTTCTCCTTACATGCACATACAGAAGCCCTTTGATAATCAAATGTCATTTATTTTTTTAACCTCCAATGCCGAGAACAATCCTTGGCACATATCTGTCAATTAATATATGAGATTAACTAAGTGCACTCCTGGAATTAAGGTCTTCTTGCCTTAATATAGGTGGTTGGTGATGGCAAAACATTTCCTAATTCTTTTGAGATAGAGCAAATAGCCATTATTTATTAATTATGTATAAGATAAATTCTTCAGAAATAGGTTCAAATGTTTACAAGAGGAACAACAAGGCATGACCATAATATGGCATTGAAGAAACACAGTAAATTACTACTTGACTTCCTTGTATAAAATAAGAATAAGAAATGGGATATAGTGTGGATTTTTGTGAGTATTTTTCTTTTTTCTATCAAAAAGGAGCTTAACGCTAAAGATAAGATGTATTAATACTTAGAACTTACTTAGTATTACATTGCACATCTAATTAAATATCAGGTTGTAATGTAAAACAAGGCAATTAAAAGCAGTGCTTCAAACTTTTATAGCTCTGTTACATGTATGTAGGACTTGACTTATAAAGTTACAATTACTGTATTGCAGAGTCAAACATGCCAGAAGAAAAATGTGGAATGGCTAAAACACAGTGAGTTTTTAGGAAGAGAGATCAGGTTATCATGATCCACCACTAGACAGCGGAATAGAAGCAAATCCTCTGCTCATCTAAACCATAAATCACTCAACAGGATCTTAGCTAGCAAGCTCTTTGTGGGTAGTATTTGTCAAAGGTTGAAACTATTTCCAGTGTGGTACTTATAAATCAATCATTCTTTGGTAGACTTACATTTCTTCTTCTTCTTCTTTTTTTTAATCTTTTTATTTTTACTAAGTCTATTGGGGTAACACTGGTTAATACAATTATATAATTTTCAGGTATAAATTATAATTTGACATCTATATATTCTATTGTAACTTACATTTCTTAAAAAGAGTTTGAATTCCAAGACAATCTCAGTCTTAGGAAATTTGTATGTTTTAAAGCAAAGTCTGTGAAATGTTCTCTACCTGAGTTTCTTAATCTGCAAAATTTAGGACTAACCTTATATCACCATGAAGAAGATTATGCATATTTCCATAAGGTTGGAGCCACTGGATGGCAGAGACAGTGTACTTGTCTCTTATGCGCTATAGGACTTGGCGTATATAATAATGGTAGCAGTAATTTCTATTTATTGGACATTTATTTAATGGTCAGCAATTAAATTAATTTAATGATATCGAAATTTTATTAATGAATGAATTCTATTTATTCAATGCAGGCACAGTTCTAGGCACTTTAAACACTTATCGTGTTTGATGTTTGCAACGATTTTGCAAGAAGAGTTTATTATTTCCATTTTAAATGAGAGAATTACACTCAGAGGTGTAGGAATCTAAAGAGTGGGAGAGTAAATTTCAAGGTGAGATCTGTCAGATTTCACTAGGTCTGCTTCCTTTCTTCCATGGGGTCTGCACTCAGTAAATGCTGAATGAGTTAATGAATGGTCTTCTTTAAAATTTTTATAAATTATGTGACAATGACCTGGTCTGCACTAAACTTTAAAGAACTAATAGACAGTTAAACTTTAAAGAATTATTGCCAAGTTCTAAAGTAGACATTTTGTTTCTCATAGCACAAGAGCACATATCCAGGTAGTACATTCATTCATAAGCTTTGGGAGTGTTCCAATGATTCTGATGCACCTTTTTTGTTCACACCCCACACAACACACTGATTTGCTATTGTACACCCACCAGGGAGGGGACTCCTTATCCAAGATACCTTCTTTTCAGATCATCAATGTGTGATAAACACACATTCAACTGAAATCATCTTGAGTAAGATTTGGAATATAAAAGTATGATGAATTGACACATAATTCTCATCATGAGTACAAAGTGAAATGTGTACAAAATCTCCCTGATCTCTCTAGGCAATGAGTTTGCCAAACACCAAGTATCTCATCAATATAACAATGAGTGTTTGGGACACTTTACAAATTCAGTCATTAATCACCAAACTTGAATCAAATCTCGAAAGCAAGCAAACAGCAAGCGAGGGAGTTGCTATTAATTTCATATTTACAGATAAATACACTGAGCAGAGAGAGTAAATTACCAAGAGACACACAAGTAGCAAAGATAGGAGACAGGATTCAAACCAACATCTCTGACTCTTGGACTCACATTCTTAACTTCTTTCCAAGCTGCTTCTGAGAAATTTTCCTTGACTTAAGGACTGAGAAACTTTGACACAGTGTAGGATATCTGTGAACATCTAAAACTTCACGTGTTTACAACTGACTCTTTTCTCTCCGACCCCACCATTCTGGCCCTGATCATCCCTCTGCTTCTTCCTTTCGTTCTTATTTATTTTCACATGGTCCTTAAGCTTGAAACATCAGTATCTCTCAATTGCCCCTAGTATTTAATTTGTTGCCAATCTCTACAACTTCTTTCCGCAGTGTGCCTTGAATCTATCTCTGACTTTTCCTACATAATTCCCACCACTTCATTTCAGAGCTCATTGCTTCTCACCTAGGAACCTGTAGTCATTTTCTGACTGGTTCTCCCACTTCCTTTATTATTGTTATTATATATGATAGTATATCCTATCATCCCAAGATTCATCCTCAAGCTAAGCTGTAATGATTCCTGTCCTCTGATTTTTGAAAACAATTCTTTCATCTCTTTTGCATGTGGAATTATGTTCAAATTTGACACCTGAGGCTGTAGGGCGATGAACTGAGACCTCCATTCCCAGCTACTATCAGAAAAGACTTGGGGATTTTTTCCCAACCATGCTCGAGTAAAGTTGTGACCTCAAATTCAAACAGCCACAGGAAGTAGTCACATGCTTCTTATCACATTAAGTCCTGGGTTGTTATTTCACAAGCAGGGCAATCAAGGCCATGTTATGAAAAAAAAAATATGATTTCCTCATAGGAGACTAAACTGTGTTGTTTTTAGGAGAAAATTAATGTTTGTTCTAGTGAGACGAGTTTGCCTTTGGGTAACTTGGGAGGAGCCTAGCTGTAGCCTTTGGTAGTTCAGCTTCTTCTTCCACCTGGAGGGAACAGAACACAATTATCCTTCTTCAGAGCCTGAAAATGCTAAACACAGGAAAGACAGCGTTAGTATTTGATTGTAGATCAAGGCTCCAAAGCTGCCAAAACACGAGAAGGGAAGTAGCTTTCTTTTCCTACTGGGAAAGGGGTGGAGCTTTGAGATGAAAGGAATTAATATTGCGTATGTGGAGAATTGAGATCGAAAGGGATTATGTGGTAATTGTCAGAGGGACTTAAAGAATAAACCACAGTTGGGAATGAGAGGGGCAACCTTCCTCTCTACAAGTATAAACTCTTGTTCTGATTCTTTTCTTTCCTTCCCTTTTCTCCTTCTCTACCTCCCCCTCTCTCATTTTAGCATTTACCACCCCATGATTGATAAATCAGTATGTCTGATTATCTGATTATTGTCTATCTCCCTCTTCTAAAATATAAGCCCCATGAGGTCAAGGAACTTTATATTATTCCCTGCTCTCTCTCTAAAGTCTAGAACAGAGCCTGGCATGAGTTAGGTGCTCAATAAATAGATATCGAATGAAAAAAGGATGGACAGAAAGAAGGAAGGCATGAAAGAACTTCAGAAGGCACAAGCTATGAAGTATTTCCCCGTCATGTATACTATAAGGGCTGACTGAGTAGGACTCTATTTTTTTTACACTGTTCTGCTTTGAGAAGCTTACCTCATCTTTTAGGAAGTGTTCAGGTAAGCAGGAACAATAGAGGAGGCAATCCTTGTCTCATATTATTCATTTACTAGGTAAACTTCTAAGCTGGAGATGGTCTTTGACTTGTCTGTTGATTTGTCTGAGAGCTTCCATCCACCAGCCTCTGCTCAGGCCAACACTTACTCAAGACAAAGAGAGAACAGAAAAACCGAAAATATGTTAAAAGAAACAAGACAGCCAAAACATTAACTAAGAAATTACAATTAGGATATCAGGAGGGAGGACTAGTTTATCTGAAATGAACTGGTCAAAGAAAAGTTGTAGTTGAGGTTAGACAGAGTGACACGCACGTCCCAGAATTTCAGACCTTTAAACAAGGCGGTTTGTTGTTTTAGCTGTAGAAGAGATCAGTATCATCTGGTGGTAAGACAGAAGGCGAGGTTTCCCACTGGGGTTTATCAGATTCATGCCAGGAATGGTCCCTTAGATGTGATGTTGACAGATTTGTTGGGAGACTGGCTCTCCCCTCTGTCAGGAGCACAGACATGTCTGCATGTGGAGTCTGGAGTAAAGGTCGTGATAGAAAAGGGTTCAGAAGGGTGAAACAGCATAGACCAGACTGACTGGCCATTTACATTCAAAGTGTTAGTTGCAAGAAACACACACCCACAAAACACTGTGCCAAGTCCCTTATGCCCACACTAGTTATTGGTTTCATTTCAAAATTTTCTGACACTCACATTTGTCTACCCAGTGGACAAGACATTATCATAGAGCATGTGCTGAAATTTCTGCAATTTAAAAAAATTGAGAGCAAAAGAGCAACAATGTCCTATTGCTTTAGTAACTGCTACAGAGGTAAAGCATCAGAGAATTTGTCTGGAACCCTTATTTAGGTTAGTTTACATTTGCCATCCAAACTAAAATTCCAATGTTTAAAAGGTTGATGAGAATATGAAATGCCTCTCTCTCTATATATATATATGTGTATACACACACACACACACACACACACACACACACACACACATACATGTATATATTTTGGTGTGACTGCTAATATAATCAAACCTATGAGTTAAAATCACCACAGAATTTTTCACAGAGTTGACTTCTGAGTCCTCTTCCTTCAAATAATATATGAATGGCCCCTATCATTTGCACATGAAGGGACTTTCCTCACACATGTGCCCATCATGCAACATGTTTCTCTCATTTCTGGGAGGCCACTCGTGTATCTTCCTCTACTCCTGCGCTTTCCTGTACCTCCTTGCTGGCTCCAGGTCACCTATACATCTCTGGACCTCTTGACTTTCATGGAGAAAGAGGGCATCTGCCTGGGGAAGGCCCCAGCTCACATTTATCATGCTCTTCTGTCTGGCTCTTCTCCATAATATGGATTTTAAATGATTTTCAGTGGCAGTCAGCAAATAGTCCCACATCAATAAAAGACAGATAGTAGGCCAAAAAAATAAGAAAAGCCAAAGAGGTCTAGTAATCTATAAACTTGTTAACCACTCTTTTTTTTTAAGGTTGTAGGATTAGAATTTTAAAAGTTAGGATGTAAAGAATATTTTACTTCAGGTCAAACAAACTGATTGTGAAAACTTCCAGAGTCAAATTCTCTCCCCATATCTTTCTCTTTCTGATTTTTTTGCTACATTTTGGCTCATAGTATTTTTGAAGTGAAGTACAAATTATATGTAAAATAAATAGTTGAGTTTGATAGTACATGTCTTTCCAACAATCTCTAATGCAGTTTATTATTTGTCTAAGGGTTAAATATGATTATTTTAGTTCTTAGATTAAAGAAATACAAACCCTATCTGAACTTCCAAATTAGCTTTTACAACATGAACATAATTTTGCCTACAATGCAGCCAATCACCAGAATTGTGTTAAAAAAAAAACAAAAACAAAAAACGGATTGTAAATGTAAAAGGCTGTAGCGAGAAATGACCAGGATGGATTGAGAACATTAGAAAGGATGGAGAGAATGTGGGTGGATATTTTGTAGTTTAAAACAAGAAGAAAGCAGCAATCCACATTTCAATGAAGACTAGAAACTATTTATACAATTGTCCTATTAAAGTTGAAACAGATTGTACTTGATCTGTACATTTAGAAGCTTTATTATGGAATAAATTTAAAATTAATACATGTGAGGTTCAAGAAAAGGTCATTGCATGAAAATGTTGGTAGTTGTAAAAAGTCCTGGAATAAATGCCAAAAACATGGACATTCATACTAAACTTTGCATTTAGAGATGAAACTAAGATAAAGGCTGATATATAAAATGGGTCCATCCAGAGAATTCTCAAAACCTAACTCTTGAACAAAATTTTGAGGTCTTCTTGAAAAATAAATCTACCTTTCCTCTTACCTAACGTTCATCTGGTAATCCATTTAACCCAAAGGCCAGGTTCCTCTGTCCAGTTCACCAGGGTTAAAATTTCACAGCTATTACATGGTGAGAAGTGGATGTTTCTCTCTCAGAGGCCATCCAGAGAGAAACAGTCCTGCTTTGTTCCTTCACTGTGATTTCCCTCCCACCAAGTCATATGTGCTTTTTTTAGTGAACTTTTTAGATCAAGTTCACTTGTTTTTTTATCATATGAAGGTTACACAGCTTGGACTAGACACAAAGCTTCAGAAAGTCCCTTCCTGAAGTTGCTAGAGTCCCCTTGATAAGGTCTTTGCATCATGTTGTCTTTTGGTGTTTGAAATGAAAATAACTTTAATTTTTGTCTTCATTATGAAGTTTCATGACATTGCTTCTTTTTGTTGCTGTAGTTTTCGTTGACTATATAACATGAATGCTGATATATTTTTCAGCTTTCTTGGATTCTTTCTTGTTGGGCACATACTTCACCAACCCAGTGACTATGCCATTTTGTTTTGGTGAAGATTGGGCTAGTCTTTCTCCTCATTATTAGAACATAAATTTTGAAAAAAAAAATCACTAAGCTGAATTGTCTGTCCATCACTGAAGGACTTTTAGACTCTCTTTGCTGCTTTTTCACCGGTAGCATGAACAATTAGCACATAGTCCCCAAAAATGTACAGATATATGCAGAAGAATTAAATTCACCAGTTAGTAGTAGACCATCCCAGGGGAATTACTCTTAATTTTCTATTAAATAAACTTGGAATTAAATTTGAACTAATGAATATTTTTGAATGATTATTTGTTAGATTCATTTGTTTCATTTGGATTCATTTTAGGAGCTTTTTTTCCCCATTCTCTTTTCATTTTAGTTTTTGAATAGCCAATACATGTATATGGTTCAAAATAGAAAATTATTTAAAAAACACATAGTCAAAGAAGTCTCAATCTTATTTACCCATTTCCATCCATAGATTTAAACTTTTGTATTAGTTCTGGTTTATTTTTCCTGTATTTCTTTTTGCAAAAATTAGCAAATATATGTATGTTTATTTATATTATATATTATTTCTTTTTTATGTAAAAGATAATAGTGTATATATACTTTTGCTTTTGAACAATAATAGCAGTTCATAGAGATTTTTCTTCTTCTTTTTGTTAGTATCAGCATTCTACTCCATTATGTAAATATTGTAATAAATATTTTTGGTAAAAATCCCAAAATAAATTTACAATGATGAAACTTCATATTGTAAAATTTGTTAAATATCAAAAATCTACGGAAAAAGTATATTGGAAAAGATTAGACAAAATTAGTGAAACTAGTCCTCATAAAATAAAAGTAAAAAAGCTAGAACTTTATATGATAAGGTTTATCAATCACTAGACTCTGATACCAGAATCAAATCTTTTTGACAAATTTTAGATATATTAAATTTGACCTGGGAAAACTGGGTTTGTCAGAAGAACCGCTAGAGAAAAAAAAACCACAATGGTAGAAACTATAATTGGGACAATGCAATGTTCTCAAGAAATTCGATAGAACATTCACAGCTTCAAAGTAATATTTAAGTTGGAAAAAAAATCTATCTCAATAAAAGTAATTTCAGTTATATCAAAGACAAAAATAAAAAATTGCGTCGTATAGAAAATTGATCAAAAAATCAATTTTTGGCTTAACGGAATAAGTTCCAGAAAATATTTTCTTGATGAAAATTGACTGTTTGTTTAATTCTGCTTAAAATACTTTACACAGGACCAAATTACCTACCAGAACATAAAGTGGTATCAAAACAAACTGTACTAGCACGTCCTAGGTCCTTTTCTACAAGTTCTGTCCTTTATTTTTTTCATCTCTTTTCTACTGTCTTCTAGAGTTTTGATGTATCATTTCAGAGCTGCTTCAATATCATTTCAGAGCTGCTTAACTATAAATCGACTAACCTTTTCTTTGAAGCACCCTTTTCCCCCTCCCACTTCCTAACAACTCAAAGACTTCTTGCTCTTTAAGCCCTGGACTTCATCAGGTGGAGTGAACCCTCAATCTTTCTTTCCATCCCCATCATACCACTTTTGCTGACATTTGCATATTTCAAATGTTCATTAGCATGTTGGAGAAAGCAATCAGCCTTCCCTGCAAGTGCCTTACTATCTTTTTTAGAAACTTATCCTGACCTTCTGACTCTCTGCCTCCAACTTCTTTCCTAACCTAAAGTCTTGATTTCTCAAGGCACTTTTAGTCCATTTCTGGTTGGGCCAGTCCTATTCTCGGTTGGGTGAACTCCAGAAGTCCTTGGTGAAGAGCTCCAATGATGAAGCAGCTCACTAATTTCTAAGCTGGCACTATTCATTGACTTGGTAATCATATTTAGGCCTATACTTTGATAAATTTTCTATCATGTATCCCAATGCCAGACTCTGTATTCTCATCTTCTTACTTTTTGCCTGAATTTCTGTTTTGATAGGCTGCTTGGTACTCCCGTCTCACTGAAGCTGCATTGTCAGCCTTTATAGGGGTCTGGAGTCCAAACCTTGAACTCTAGCCTCAGGTCTGGGACTTGGTTTCTGTTTCTATAGCTTCCTGATGCTTGTTAGCCACCTACCTGGCTAGACCTCTGAGTATTAGCTGCCCCAGACTACCCATCTCCAGTCTCTGCTTGTTTACTGGAACACCCATCCTTAATCTTGTGCTGAACCTCCCGGGTATTGACCATCCAGCCAGAATTTTCTCCTGATAGGATGTAGGTCAGGTTATGCTTCTTTCCATTTGGGAACAAGAGCTCCACCCTCAAGGACATGCTTAATTCTAGGAAGTAATTTCTTGTTCAAGTCTCAAGTTAAACCTTCGTTCCAAGTTCCCATTTTGACAAAACCTTTAATGTATTTAAGTACCTAGATTAACATTTCACTATATCATTCTCCATTCTTTTGGGGGGTTTTTCCATTAATGCTCTTCTCTTTTGGGAGAGATGATTTTTTAATTTGTTGCTTGCTCTACAATGCTCTTATTTATCCTTAAAATAACAAATTATCTACTATTTATATTTATATCATCACTGTTCTTAAAAATAGAATGGTTATCCATGATTCAATTAAAACCTTACCATGTGCCAGAGCACATGGGACACAAAGATAAATAAGATACAATCCTTGTCTTTAAGGAGCTCACACAGCACACAATTACAATATAATATGATGAAAGTTTCACCAGATGGGATATGCAAGACACTCTGGGAGCACAGAGGTGGGCTTGACTTACCTGCCTTGGAGTAAGAGAATCAGGGGTTGCTTCATAGCTTATTTGAGTTGATTCCTGAAGGATGAATAAGAGTTTACCATAGAGGACAAGGATATGCCTGGCTGAAGAAATAGGAAATAGAAAGGTACCCAGACATGCCAGAGCATGGCCTATTTCATTAGAAGAAGCATGAATAATTTGAGTGGCTCCATCATAAGCCCTGTTGAGGGGGAAGGGGCAGGAAATATGGCTGGAGAGACAGGTTGAAGACTAATGGTGAAAGATCCTACATGCTATGCTAAAGAGTTGCGACCTGATTCTATTGGTAATAAGGACCTATCCCTGATAGTTGAGCAATTCCTCAGCTGCCTTATGGGGCAATTCATAACATTTAAAAATGTATTCGTAGCATTTTAAGTAATAAGATGTCCATGCTCTGGAAGTTACATAATATTGGTAAGATTCTTCCACAATGCAGGTACCTTTCTAAACGTTATCCTTACAAATATCTTTTCTCACACTTTATATACAAATATCTTTCTTTACTTTGTGGACCCCTTGTAGAAAACCACACTTAATGTCCCTTACTATCGGATTGTCCTGATATCTGATATTTGCTTACTGATATTTGAATTTTATGGTGAGTATAGAAATGTTTTATGGAAAGAGTAACCTTGTGTGTGTGGCTGTGTACATGTGTGCATGCATGTGCGTAAGCAAAAGTGGGGGTGGAGAGAAAGATAGAGAGAGAGAGAGAGAGAGAGCGCAAGTGCGGCCACTCAGATGTAGTGATGTACGTTTTGTATTTCTTCAAGTTGTTTTGATCACGTATGGTTTCTTCTCTGACTTACTGTTAGGATAAGCTCTCAAAATTTTCTGGCAAAAGACTAACAACTTTAATTTTATCATATAGTTCTATAAAAAATTATCAAGTAACCATGAAGATATTTTCAAAACTCTTCCCTTTCACCAATATTTTTCAACAGCTGTGCTCTAGAGAAGTATCATACAAGTACTCCTGAGAATGATTCATTTTCTGCCTTGTTTATATATGTGAATCTTAATGAAATGCAACAGGATGGATTATTCATTTTTTCAATATTTATTTAGCATTCACTATACACAGGGCACTTGACTAAGTGCTCGTTTACAAAGATAAAGGATGATTGCCTTTTTCTGGTGCCATCTTGGTATGTATTGGTGACTTCCTCCCCCACCCTCCCAGCTTGAGACTGCTTCACTCTGGTGGGCTTGGTCCTGCATTCTTCCTTAGGAGACAGAGCTTGGGCCGCTGGAATTTTTTTTGCCTAGACCAAGCCAGAATAGAAAGTACGTGGGCATTTATGTTCTCCCAGGGAGACATTAGCCAATGACAGAGGAATGAGACTTCATTTGAAATTGCTTCTGTGCCTGGTTTCCCTTCTCTCTCTTGATTCTTCGACACCCTACCAGTTTCTCCTGGGAGCACTGGGATAATTTATAACTTAAGACAATAGCCATGTGTATCAGTCAGGATTCTCCAGAGAAGCTGGGGAAAACTAATAGGATACGGATATAGATATATGTATATATGTATGTATGTATATGTATATACAGTGGATTCTTACTACTCACAAGTCACAGAAGTAATTTTTTATTAAGTTGCTGCAAACACAAATTGGCAAATAATGAATCATTGCTCCTAGGGGAAATACAAGGTTGGGTTTCTGGGGTTACTGGTCACGGTTTCATCAACCGATCAATATGTAACCTTGTTTTATGCATGTTTTTATTTAAAGACACCATATATAGTTTATATATTATCATATATATGATTATACATATATGAGGCAGCCTTCTTGCATCAGAAACACTAGACAGCATTTCATACTATGCTGGGGGTGAGAGGAGTAGGAGGTTGTCATTTTGAACAGCAAAATCAATAAGAAAGCATAAAAATGCAAAATACATATGGCACTACATATATCACACATCGGAGCTGAAAAGAGAAGGCTGAGATTTGCCTGTTTGACCTCAAATGGGAGCATATGCATTGGGCAGCTCAAAGTTTTTGCTATTCTGTGAATGTCCACAAATGACAACAAAAGAATGTGAGTATTGGTTTGGGGATTACTAACCAATTTAAGCAAGTAGGCAGATTGCAAATATAGAATCCACAAATAATCATCATTGTATACGTGTATGTTCTATATGTATGTATAAATATGTTATATGTGCACATATATAATACATCCATATATAAATATGCATATGTTATCTACATATGCATAAATACTGTCAATGTAGGAATGTCCAAACCTGTAGAGAATTTTTATAAGTTTACTTAAATTTATTTGAGCCAAACTGATGATATGCCAGAAAGCAAGATCTCAAATGCTCCAGAAAATGATAGTTTGCAGTTCCTTTTATATGTTCAGAATTAAGAAGGGAACATAAAGATTACCTAAGGGCGAGAGAAAGCAAGACAGGAAAATTTCTATGATTGGATTACAGGATAGTTAACAAGATCATGAGATCCCTTGAGGGTAGTTATGCCTCTGACTGATCTGAGAAAGACTTTGGCATTTCAAAGGTGTGTTAGCCTAGATGTACAAGGAAAATGGACTTGACTACAGAAGTTATAGGCCTGGGGCTTGACTACCTACCATGACCAGCTAATTAGGAATTTATGATCAGATCACCCTATGAGGTTACTCTCCATCATTAGACTTGTTAGATTTATTACAGAGCTCCTTTTTCATTCATAATACACACACGCACACATGCGCGCACACACACACACTCATTACAAGCTGGAAACTCAGGCAGGAGTTAACGTTGCAATCTTGCACAGTTTCTTCTCTGGAAAACCTCAGGTTTTGCTTTTTAGGCCTTCAAGCTTTTGGATGAAGCCCATCCATATTACCGAAAGTAATCTTTATTTAAAGTCAACCGATAGCAGATGTTATCCACATTTATAAAATACTTTCACAACAAGACCTAAATTAGTGTTTTATTAAATAACTGAGATAACTGAAATTTAGTCAAGTTGACACTAAAACCAACCCTCATGCTAAGTAAACTACTTTAGTTTGAAGTTATTTTCTCCATTCTTAAAATGTATTTTGACTACTTGGTCACTAGATACCTCCACTGGCAGTTTCCCTGCAGGGTTCTTATCCCACCAAAAGCCAAAGACATTTCCTAATTTTTTGCAAGTGTAGGATAACCGTCATTTTGTTTCTTGGGATTATGCCCCAGGGCACCATCTTCCATATCAAGGAATTTAAGTGTTTTCTCACAGCTGTAAAAAAAAAAAAAAAAAAGAAATTCAATTTTCATATTGTTCTATCTAGACAGGGAGTCAGGAATAAAGTGTTTAACGGTCGATGTGAGATTGTGCTTCAAAAATGAATAGGATTGGAGGAGGCTGAGGTAGACTGGGCATGATCCAATGGGAGGGGCAAATGTGAAGAAAAGCACAGGGGTGAGATAAACACAGTATAATCATGGAAAAGAAACTATTCTGGGCTGGTTAGACTTTAAAATTCATACTGTGAGCTGTGGGAGATGGAGATGGAAAGATAGGCATGGTTTATATGTTAGGTAGCTAGTCAGACATGGGGAACAAAGGAATAGGGGCCCAGCCCAGAGACTGCCCAATGAACACTCCAATGGTAGTAGGATTCTGGGTAGGCACATGCACACTAGGCAAAGTTATATAACAGCCAAGTGTCAATCAAAATAACCTCACTTGGCAATCACCTAGGAATGCCTTTGGAACCACTCTATCGCGGCCCAAATATAAGATAGACATTCCTACTTCTGGGCCCTTTTTGCCCTTCAGGGCCTTTTTTTTTTGCCCCCTTTTACCCTTTTGGGCTCCTCCCCTTTCTGCCCCCTTCTTTTTTGCCCTCTTGTTATTGTAGTTGTTATTATAGTGCTCTGTTGCAGCTTCATTTTAGACTATAGTCTCATCGCTGGGACCACGTGCCTCCTTGCAGCATACTTTATCTTTCTAAAATATGCTTTTAACAAAACTATTAAATCTCAACAATCTGTGGTTCTTTACTGCTGTCATTTGAGGAAGAACTGAGGAAAAATGCTAACTACACGTCTGTGCTGTAATTATTCCTCTCTCTCCCCGCTGCCATTGGGATGACACCAGACTCCGATCGGCTCCAATGGTGACACATATGGCAGACTTTTGAATGAAATGATGAGTGGTAAGGAGTTGATTGTGCGAACACAGCAGTTTCAGCATTCTGTTTTTATTTTTCATTTTCATTTTCACCTACATTTATCCCTTAACTTCCCTTTCTCCTTTAACAACTAACCCCCTACATGTCCAGCCTGATTTGACTACACGCTGCTGGAAAGCAAACAGCAAAACCTGCTGCCCCCAAATGCGTCTCTCTGGCTTAGGATTATTTTATTTTTAAGAAACAAAAGACTCAGAACCTTTGACCATCCTCCCTACTGCCTAGAATAGAGGGCCTGCTCCAGGAAGGAAGCTATCACCGTAGATAACTATAGTCTCAAATGAACTAGGTGTGGTAGGGGAGACTCCTCAGGGTCTAGAGATCAGAGTTCAGTCTGAGTTTCATTGTGTCTGTATGGCCCAACAAATATTTGTTTGCCAAGCATGTGCTTTTCATCTCCATGTGAATTGCCTTCCTCAAACTCTTTGACATCTCAAACCACTACCATCTTCTCCTTAGCTCCAGATGGCACATAAGCCTCACTTGCCCACCTTGCCTTTGAGCCCCATATTCTTATGGAACTACCATATGTATGTGCGTGATTAAATTTGGTTATCTTCTCCTCCTTATCTGTCTCATGTTGATTTAATTATGAGACCAGCCAGAAGAACTTAGAAGGGTAGAGAAATTTTTTTCTTCCCAACAAGGCTCTTGCTCTGAGTGTCAGGCTGAAGCTCTGGGAACCCTGGGTGTAAGGAAGAGGGAGATAATACAACAAAAGGGAGGATTTTTGGACTAAACAGTTAATAAATTACCAAAGAGAGTGATATTTACCCCACTTTTCACTTGCCCCTTGAGTGAAAAGCCAGGAGAAACTCCTATAAGGCAGTCTCACATGTAAACATGGCTGCCAGGGGAAGTTGCAGCAGACCGAATGGAAAAGCACTTAAAAATGTAAAAAACAGCCTACTCCTCTTTATTCCAGAGTGTGATCCCAAAAAGAGTTGAGTGAATTCTCTGTTTTATTCCCCAGACTGTGAAATACAGAAATCACTAAGTACTGACTGAAAATGGCTCTTTCTTTTGTTCTCCTTCTTAGAGCTAAGGGACTTTGGGAGGTCTTTACAGGCAGTTCAAGTGCAAATGGATGTTGAGTAGTTCTCACTTTTCAGAAAAAAAAAAAAAAAAAAACCTCAAACAAGTTGCCTCCAGGTGCATCCCAAATGGCATGTTGATTGACTCAGTTCAAAAAGAAATTAGGGATGTAAATGTGTTTGAGAAAATTATTACCCAAATCACAACATCCTCTTCAGACAGTTGTTTGATTGAATACTGAAAAGAACATTAAAAATCTTCCAGCAAAAGCCTTTGCCAAAATATTAAATGATAAACTGGTATGAATTCTCTTCTTGCCCTCCGAGAAAAGATCTTCTTTGCCTTTGATATTAATTCAGGTTTGTTTGCATGTATAATTCAGACACATTTATAGGTGGCCTTCTGTCAAAATGTCATGAGATTTCATATTTATAATTACTAATACTTGAAGTGATGTAATGAGTATTAAAATTATTGGCCTAGACTGTCTTAAAGCAAATGGAATGCTGACAATGTGTCCCAAAGTGAATGTGCTCAGTCTGAAATGACAATAATTAAAATATTTCTTCATTTGTATACTAGTTAATATTTTCAAAAAATATATTTGTTATCTTTTTTATAGAGACCTAATAACTGAGTTTTCTCTTCATCAAAGATTTCTGCTTTATTAATTGATCAACTCCTTCTACATAAATAAAGGTCAGTTATTGTTATACCCTAGAGATATGGTAGTAAACAAGACAGTTAAGGAAGCTGCTTCTGTGGGGAGACAGACAATATAAATTAAACAAATGTGTAAGAACACCTCAGAACCTGAGCTGCTGCCCCTCCTCCTTTCTACTGTTAAATCTATCATTGATGATTAATTTCACAAAACTACATCATCCATCATTTTAAACTATTGCTTTTTTGTTGGAATTTCAGCAATAATTTTGTAACATACATGTGTGGAGTTAGGAGGAAGGTGAGAACACAAAAGAACATGGAATGTTTTCTGATGTTGATCTTTATAAGTTCCTAACAGATTGGACTTTTCCTGTGTTTGCTCAAGGGTTGTTATGCATAATTGTGGAAAGATATCTTGTTATTTTACTATTACATGACTGGTCCTTTCATGATGTTCTGTTCTTGCAGAGTTACAGGAACCAAGGAGCATGTATAAAAGCCTGTAAACAAACAAATAAAAAAATTGTTTTGGTCAGCAATTCATTCATGTGGTCAATGAACCAAAAGTACATATTGCAACCTTTCTAAATAATGTCCTATAACTAATAACTACAGTTTTCAGTCCTCAACCAACTGAAAAAAAAAATCCGTTATTAGTTCTTAGTTGGACTGAGCCATAGTTTTTTCTTAGTGGACTGGGCCACAGTTTTTTTCAACTATAAAATGAGAGGAATCCTTAGATGATCTCTAAGCTGCTTTCAAGCTTCTTAACTCTTCACCCACTCTGAATAATCAGTCAACATTAGTCTAGCTTTGTTGGATGACCAGATTCTGTCCCCATCTGAAATCCACTCCTTCTTGTCGTCTCTTAGTAGGTATGCCAGTTGTCCACCAATGAGTTATAGAAGTACCTATATGGTGAGAGGAGAGAAAAATATATTTTTAAAATTAATTATCTGGCCTATTTCTGTAAGAATATTATATTTATATAGTGTTGTTATTTAAAATTATTTTCACATGGAATAGCTGTGTGGAGTGCTAGAGAAAATGAAAAGTTCAATTAAAATCAATTCCAAGTACATTTTGTTTTGCTAACTGTCTCCACACATTCATGACATGGAAATTCTTTCCATTCCTGCATTCCAGAGACAAAAATCAATGCATAATTCTGAAATGATTTTTTAAAATAAATTGGAGCTGATATATGAGTAATGAAATGCTTCCATTTTTCATGACTTCACTCATGCCTAAACTTTATCACAAAGAATATCCTCTGGTGACTCTTTCCTTTGGCCCTGCCTGCCTCCATATTTCTTAGGTCTGCTCATCCTCACTTCATAACCACTTCTCCTAAATTTAAACTGCTGTCCTGGTAGGTGAATCTTCCAGTCTCTCAATTTTAAACAAATCTTTTTGTAAAGCTGTACATATTTTCAAACATTTTATTTTTAATCCCCCCTCCCTTTTTTTTGGTGTACAATTATATAAGTTCTGAGAGACGCATAGTCATAACACCAGCACCGCAATCAGGATATAGAATAGTGCTCATATACCAAAAGTTTCCTCGGGCTGCCCCTTCGTAGTCAAATCCTTTTCCCAGACCTTACTCTTGTCAATTGCTGATTTGTTTTCTGACCCTAAAGTTTTGTGTTTTTGAGAATATTGTATAATAGGAACTATATAATATTAATCTTTTGAGTCTGGTTTCTTTCATTTTGCATAATGCATTTGAGATTCATTTCTGTTGGTATGTGTACCAATAGTTCATTTCTTCTTATTGTTGCATAATATTCCACCACATGGATGTACAACAGTCCATCTATTCACCTGCTGAAAAAGGACACTTGGGTTGTTTCCAGTTTTTGGCATTTATGAATACTGCTTCTATAAAATTCATATACAGGTTTTGTGTAAATGTAGGTTTTCATTTCTCTTGGGTTAATACCTACGAATGAAATTTCTGGGTCGTATGGTTGTATATGCTTAATTTTATTATAAACTGCCAAACTGTACAGAATGGCTGTACCATTTTGCATGCTCACCAGTGATGTATAAGAGTTGCAGAAACTCCTCTGGTAATACTGCACATAGCCAGGATTTGTTGTTGTTGTTTGCCATATACCTAACTAATAGGTGTATAGTTAAACATATTATTATTATTATTATTTTACCACAAGAACACCTTTTATGTTATGAAACAAAATACTTATTATTCCCGTTTAATGTATTTGCACTTGTATTGAGTCATCCCTGTCTGAAACAATCCCAAAGACCCTGAGCAGGTATTTGACTTACATCTGCTTGGCCAGAATGATGTATAAAAGAGATGCATTCTAGAACAAAGACAGGCTCCCACAGTGACAAACTATATATCCTGAGTTATCGAAAGCAAATGTGTAGTTATAGACTAGCTCTTTCGCCCCTGTAGCCCACCACCAAGCATTCAGAAGTAACAAAAGACTCCTCAGATCAGGTTACCACACAATTATTTTAAATTAGAGAATATTTAAAATAGCAAGACAAGGACATTTACTTTATCACACAAGTTAAAATGCAGGACTGCCAAGTTTAATATCAGACATGTGACACCTTTAGTCCTATTTTTAATAAGAATTATATTTGAATCCTTTCTTGAAATGATCTTCTCTCCTGTTCTCTATTGACTGCATAGAGTTTCTGGTCTTTGAAGTGAGTGAGCCTCAGATTTATGGACTTTTAGGTGCATATTAGAAAGCTTGTACCTTATCTGACATTTGTCCTTACAGCATCTCAAAATCTTACTGATTCCCTTGGTTACTTGACCAGGCTGGCGCTCCTGATTTGCCCTGTCTTGAAACTGCTTAGAACCTGGTATAGCTAAGTTTCATCTTAAATCAGAATCAGGGCCTCAAGTCAGCAGGGAAGGAAAAACTACCTATAGTCAAAATTCCTACTGAAACTCCTTTAGGATGAAGCCAAGTTTGGGGATACCACACTGTCTCGCAGCTGAATTCAGCTCAGCCAGTTTTATCTCGTTTTGGAACAAATTACTTGTTCTTCAGTTGAGCACCAGATGAAGGAGTTGGCTTGTGTTTAGGGGCCATGTTGTACAAAAACCATCTTTCATGTCTGAATACCAGAATTCTATTGAGTGCATCTGATTCTCACACTATGAGAAGCTCAGAAGAACTGAGATAAACTGAGAGAACAGATTTATGTCTTTTACTTTTACTCATCCTGGGCATCCACTCAGCATATTGAGAGAGATGGCAAGTGGAATTTCTGGCACCATCTTAATTGTTATTTTATTTTATTTTTTTTTTGTCTTTCCTGCTTCCCTTTGCCCATCCTCTCCAGGTATGTAATTGGATTTCCATTAGAAAAATGTGACTAATGTTTATAAGGCTACTTATCTATACTGTTAATGTAGCAGCTAGCTATTGTATTCTTTTCCATTTGTTCACAATGAAATGGAGAAAAGCTGATGGATTTTATATACTTCTTAATGTCTAGTAGCAAACTTGGCCAGCCCTACTCCTGCCCCAGGCAGTACCTCCTGCATGTGGCACAATTCATGAGCTTGCCCACGGTGCATCCATACCCAACACTGTTCTTGTTCGAGTGAGAGATAGTCTGCTGCTGTTTCTAGCCTGAAGCCATAGAGTTCCCCTCTTGTGGTCTATAAATGCTCAGGCAGATCATAGAGTTGGGCTCATTAAAATTTGGCTTTAGAGTGATGGTGGTAACAGAATATAATGTGTTATTACTTCTATTTTCATTTTCTGAGATGACTGTGGCATTCATTACTCATTGGAGATGCATTAGACTTTTTGGACATGTTTTTATGCAATTAACTTCACAGAAGTAAAAATGCCAACAAATTTCCAAAATAGAGCGATGCAAATTTCCAAGTCTAGTTTAATAATACAAAATAACCTAACTTTTATTACATGCTGTTTACTAACTGCTGTTTATGTGTAATAAGCAATAATAGATAAAAATATACTCAAAAAATAGACTCATAAATGCATTTAATAAGCTATTTTAAAAATAGATAAGAATTGAAAACTTGCTAGCACAGAGGCTTACATGGTAGGATCTCATTAAATATTAAATTCCCTAGTTTTCTTTTATTTTTAACTCTCTGTATATAAAAGATGATTTTGTTAAAGGCCTATTCTTGGCAAAAAAATGGAAAAAATGCTGAAGTAAGAAGAATTAGCCCTTGGATCACCCATTCCATTGATTATTTTGGGAAGACAGTGAGGTACAATAGAAATATTAGGGATCAGACAAATCTTATTCAAATCCCAGCCAGCTGTATGACCTTAGGCAAACTATTAATTTTCTGAGCATCAGTTTCTTGTTCTTAGAATAATAGAATATTTTGAATGTTAATAGCAGTGGATAATAACACTGCCTTACAGAATCATTGTAACAGTTTAGAATGAGGCCATTAAACACTCAGTTCATCGGATTTTTCGTTTTGGTTCCAAACAGCCTTCTCACTATGTAGTTTCTTAGGTAAGTCTCTCTAGAGGGAGATTTTGTGGTGAACACATGGGCTTCTGAACTTTCTCAGTCATTTCTTAACGTAAATCAATAATTTTCACTTACCTAACCGTGTTGCTTTACGATACAAAAATAGTGCACTATTTTTGCAGGCATAGGCATGCTGGCTACCAGTGTAGTGAGGTCTCATCCTAAGTTATTATACTTCATCTCATGAGGGTGACTAAGTGAGTTTCATTGCTTCTCCCAGAGATGAAACTTGATTTTTATGTGCAGGTGAAATTATGTTTTTTAATCTGCAAAGCTGAGGACTAGAAGCTGAAGGTTATATATTTAGCATGATAAGGAATGTCACCTAGCGAGACATGGACAGAATTAGGAAACCTCTTTGCAGACTACTCTA
>NW_011888823.1:6275362-6277828 GCF_000151845.1 Pteropus vampyrus
TTTTTTTTGTCTTTCCTGCTTCCCTTTGCCCATCCTCTCCAGGTATGTAATTGGATTTCCATTAGAAAAATGTGACTAATGTTTATAAGGCTACTTATCTATACTGTTAATGTAGCAGCTAGCTATTGTATTCTTTTCCATTTGTTCACAATGAAATGGAGAAAAGCTGATGGATTTTATATACTTCTTAATGTCTAGTAGCAAACTTGGCCAGCCCTACTCCTGCCCCAGGCAGTACCTCCTGCATGTGGCACAATTCATGAGCTTGCCCACGGTGCATCCATACCCAACACTGTTCTTGTTCGAGTGAGAGATAGTCTGCTGCTGTTTCTAGCCTGAAGCCATAGAGGTCCCCTCTTGTGGTCTATAAATGCTCAGGCAGATCATAGAGTTGGGCTCATTAAAATTTGGCTTTAGAGTGATGGTGGTAACAGAATATAATGTGTTATTACTTCTATTTTCATTTTCTGAGATGACTGTGGCATTCATTACTCATTGGAGATGCATTAGACTTTTTGGACATGTTTTTATGCAATTAACTTCACAGAAGTAAAAATGCCAACAAATTTCCAAAATAGAGCGATGCAAATTTCCAAGTCTAGTTTAATAATACAAAATAACCTAACTTTTATTACATGCTGTTTACTAACTGCTGTTTATGTGTAATAAGCAATAATAGATAAAAATATACTCAAAAAATAGACTCATAAATGCATTTAATAAGCTATTTTAAAAATAGATAAGAATTGAAAACTTGCTAGCACAGAGGCTTACATGGTAGGATCTCATTAAATATTAAATTCCCTAGTTTTCTTTTATTTTTAACTCTCTGTATATAAAAGATGATTTTGTTAAAGGCCTATTCTTGGCAAAAAAATGGAAAAAATGCTGAAGTAAGAAGAATTAGCCCTTGGATCACCCATTCCATTGATTATTTTGGGAAGACAGTGAGGTACAATAGAAATATTAGGGATCAGACAAATCTTATTCAAATCCCAGCCAGCTGTATGACCTTAGGCAAACTATTAATTTTCTGAGCATCAGTTTCTTGTTCTTAGAATAATAGAATATTTTGAATGTTAATAGCAGTGGATAATAACACTGCCTTACAGAATCATTGTAACAGTTTAGAATGAGGCCATTAAACACTCAGTTCATCGGATTTTTCGTTTTGGTTCCAAACAGCCTTCTCACTATGTAGTTTCTTAGGTAAGTCTCTCTAGAGGGAGATTTTGTGGTGAACACATGGGCTTCTGAACTTTCTCAGTCATTTCTTAACGTAAATCAATAATTTTCACTTACCTAACCGTGTTGCTTTACGATACAAAAATAGTGCACTATTTTTGCAGGCATAGGCATGCTGGCTACCAGTGTAGTGAGGTCTCATCCTAAGTTATTATACTTCATCTCATGAGGGTGACTAAGTGAGTTTCATTGCTTCTCCCAGAGATGAAACTTGATTTTTATGTGCAGGTGAAATTATGTTTTTTAATCTGCAAAGCTGAGGACTAGAAGCTGAAGGTTATATATTTAGCATGATAAGGAATGTCACCTAGCGAGACATGGACAGAATTAGGAAACCTCTTTGCAGACTACTCTATTTCTGCTTACCCATTAAAGTTCAAATTTAATTATTATTAGAGTAATGACTGTACATCATTTAAAAATAAAAAGTAGTACTTGGCTTATAATGAAAAACTCCCAATTCCTGTTATTCAGAGGTAACTACTTTCAACTCTTAAACTATTTCTTCTGGTATTCATCTCCATATTTTGCTTTGACAAGCAAATTTTATGCTTCTTGAATTGATTACTTGATTTTTAAAGTTTTGGGCCATTTTCTGTTTATTTCATGCTATAGAAGAGACATTGTTTGTGAACATTATAATTGCATATCTTTCCTACACAACTTTTTCTTTTTTATAGAATTAACACTGAGGAAGGGCCATGCCATATGATCACACCGTACGGCCTAGTTAGAAATATATGCTTTTAAGTCCTGGGAAATATTCTCGTTCTATCCTTTGGTAATCTCCTATGCTCTGTTTTCTATTTATAGAACTATTATTATTTAGATGCTAGATTTCTCAGATTTAAATAGTAAAATTTTCCCCTGATTTCAATATATCTGTATTTTATTTCTACTTTCTATTTTATTTTTCAATGCTTCTTTTTGAAAGTGTTTAGAACATGCCACCCCAAGATATGCTGCTTTGGCATATCGATTCTTAAGTGCTAATGACACTGATACTTAACAATTGATCCAAGAAAGGCACTCTGACCTTGCTTTTTCTTCCTAAAAACGGGAGATGAAACTCCCATGTGAAAGATGCTCTCTCTGACCTGGTTGAAAAGAACATTCTTATCATCAGAGACTGGAGTAGAGGCTAAAAACAATCTTTACAAATAAATCTTGTTAAAATAACGGTTATCTTCTTTTAGCCTCCTTATATATTTCTGTTACTTT
>NW_011888823.1:6277878-6279640 GCF_000151845.1 Pteropus vampyrus
TGCAAGTATTTTGGGAGTTTGATAGGGAAAAAGTACTACTGTAGGTAGTGGGAGATTTTATCAACCTCTAAAAGATAAGAGCTCTTTGGAGATAGAGCCAGATCTTATTCATTTTAGTATCTCCTATGGCATTGAGCTAAATGCCTACATATTGTGACATAGGGAGTTGTGAGCAGTTTGACTGGGACATTTGTCACACTATATTGGTCAGGACTGATTTATTTGCTTGATGCTCCATGTGTGTCCCTTTAAAAATTGAAAGAGGGTGGATGACCTTCACCAACAGAGAAAGACTACTCTTTAATAACAGTGAATACATTGGTGAGCTTCTGGTTACAAAACACAAAATAAAGTAGTAAACACATGTATAAAGTGCTTAAAACAGTTTCTAGAATTATTAGTAGATTCATAACTATGAATAATTTGAGATCAATTAATTAAACAAATATGTTCTTTGAGCCTACAGTTTTGCTAAAGTGGTCCTTATTTTGAATAACATCCTACCCTCAAGTAGCTTATGTTCTGGGAGAGACATATGAAAAATTGACAAATTAAATAATGGCATCAAAAATAATAAAATACTTAGGAATAAATTTAACCAAGGAAGAGAAAGATCTGTACAATGAAATTTATAAGACACTGATAAAAGAAATTGAAGAAGACACAAACAAATGGAAAAATATCCCATGTTCATGGATAATAAGAATATTGTTAAAATGGCCATTCTACCTGAAGTCATCTATAAATTCAGTGCAATCTCTATCAAAATTCCAATGATATTTTTAACAGAAATTGGAAAAAAATCCTAAAATTCATATAGAACCACAAAAGAATAGCCAAAGCAATCTTGAGAAAGAAGAACAAACGTATCAAACTTTTCCTGATTTCAAACTTTATTTACAAGTTATGGTAATCAAAACAGTGTAGTATAGCATAAAAGTAGACTCATAGACCAATGGAACAAAATGGAGAGCTCAGAAATGAACACACACATATACAAATAACTAATATTTGACAAGGGAGCCAAGAAGACTCAATGGGGGAAAGGATAGTCTCTTCAATAAATGGTCCTGGAAAACTGGATAACTACATGCAGAAAAATAAAAGAAAAAGAAAAAATGAAAAAGAAAAAAGAAAAAGAAAATCAGACCCATATCTTACACAACTCATAAAATTAACTCAAAATGATTAAAGACTTAAATGTAAGGCCCAAAACTCTAAAACTAGTAGAAGAAAACACAGGAAAAAAGCTCCTTGACATTGACCTTGGCAACAATTTTTTGGATATGACACCAAGAGTGTAAGCAACAAAACCAAAAATAAACAAGAGGGACTACATCAAACTAAAAAGTTTCAGCACAGCAAAAGGAACAATCAGTAAAATAAAAAGGCAACCTAAGAAATGAGAGAAAATATTTTCAAACCATCTATCTGATAAGGGGTTAATGTCCAAAACATATAAGAAACTTATACAACTCGATAGCAAAATTATAATCCAATTTAAAAATAGGCAGAGAAACTGAATAGACAGTTTTCCAAAGAAGACGTAAAAATGGCCAACAGATACATGAAAAGATGCTCAATGTCACTAATCATCAGAGAAATGAAAATTAAAACCACAAGACATCACCTCACACTTTTTAGAATAGTTATTATCAAACAGGTGAGAGATAACAAGTACTGGTGAGGATGTGGAGAAAAGAAAACTCTTATACCTGGTTGGTGAGAATATAAATTGGTACAGCCACCTTGGAAAACAGTA
>NW_011888823.1:6279690-6284405 GCF_000151845.1 Pteropus vampyrus
TATATCTGTATTTTATTTCTACTTTCTATTTTATTTTTCAATGCTTCTTTTTGAAAGTGTTTAGAACATGCCACCCCAAGATATGCTGCTTTGGCATATCGATTCTTAAGTGCTAATGACACTGATACTTAACAATTGATCCAAGAAAGGCACTCTGACCTTGCTTTTTCTTCCTAAAAACGGGAGATGAAACTCCCATGTGAAAGATGCTCTCTCTGACCTGGTTGAAAAGAACATTCTTATCATCAGAGACTAGAGTAGAGGCTAAAAACAATCTTTACAAATAAATCTTGTTAAAATAACGGTTATCTTCTTTTAGCCTCCTTATATATTTCTGTTACTTTTTTTTTTTTTTACAATTGCTCCCCCTTTTTTTTTTTTAATCTAGTATATTAGCACTTGGCATAACCACTTTTTGAGTATTTATTTTTTTGTGAAGTCTTCTTTGTATATGTAAAAATAAAATTTATATGCTTTTCTCCTGTTAATCTGTTTTATGTCAAATTAATTCTCAGTCCCAGCGGCAGACCCTAAGAGGGTGGAGAAAATGCTTTGCATCCTCTACATGTTGAAAGGTTTATTTCTGCATCGTACATTTAATTTTTTTTTTTTTTGCAGCAAAACATTCCTTTCTTATTTTATGTCTGCTGTGTCTTCTTTTAGATTGTCGTAGCATCTGCTCTTACCTTTTTTAACAGAACTGATTTACATGTTTTAGAGTTTTCTTTTGTTTTCTTACCTTTGTTTTCACTATGTTTTCTTTTCCTTTCTGTTTCGTCTCTGTATTTCATGTTAAGACTTCCTTTGGTTAACTAGTAGTTTCTGGCTGTGCATTTTAAGAAAATATTATTGGGGGTTCTGTTTCTGGACACAGTTTGCCACAGGGCAATTGAAAGTGAGACCTTGCTCTCTCACTAGGAAACTCCCAAAATAATTTCTGAAGTTCTTTCTTTTGGGCGAATCGATTTCCCCAGAAATAATGTCTTCAATTTTCTACCTAATGATATAAAATTGTCTGCAAGTATTTTGGGAGTTTGATAGGGAAAAAGTACTACTGTAGGTAGTGGGAGATTTTATCAACCTCTAAAAGATAAGAGCTCTTTGGAGATAGAGCCAGATCTTATTCATTTTAGTATCTCCTATGGCATTGAGCTAAATGCCTACATATTGTGACATAGGGAGTTGTGAGCAGTTTGACTGGGACATTTGTCACACTATATTGGTCAGGATTGATTTATTTGCTTGATGCTCCATGTGTGTCCCTTTAAAAATTGAAAGAGGGTGGATGACCTTCACCAACAGAGAAAGACTACTCTTTAATAACAGTGAATACATTGGTGAGCTTCTGGTTACAAAACACAAAATAAAGTAGTAAACACATGTATAAAGTGCTTAAAACAGTTTCTAGAATTATTAGTAGATTCATAACTATGAATAATTTGAGATCAATTAATTAAACAAATATGTTCTTTGAGCCTACAGTTTTGCTAAAGTGGTCCTTATTTTGAATAACATCCTACCCTCAAGTAGCTTATGTTCTGGGAGAGACATATGAAAAATTGACAAATTAAATAATGGCATCAAAAATAATAAAATACTTAGGAATAAATTTAACCAAGGAAGAGAAAGATCTGTACAATGAAATTTATAAGACACTGATAAAAGAAATTGAAGAAGACACAAACAAATGGAAAAATATCCCATGTTCATGGATAATAAGAATATTGTTAAAATGGCCATTCTACCTGAAGTCATCTATAAATTCAGTGCAATCTCTATCAAAATTCCAATGATATTTTTAACAGAAATTGGAAAAAAATCCTAAAATTCATATAGAACCACAAAAGAATAGCCAAAGCAATCTTGAGAAAGAAGAACAAACGTATCAAACTTTTCCTGATTTCAAACTTTATTTACAAGTTATGGTAATCAAAACAGTGTAGTATAGCATAAAAGTAGACTCATAGACCAATGGAACAAAATGGAGAGCTCAGAAATGAACACACACATATACAAATAACTAATATTTGACAAGGGAGCCAAGAAGACTCAAAGGGGGAAAGGATAGTCTCTTCAATAAATGGTCCTGGAAAACTGGATAACTACATGCAGAAAAATAAAAGAAAAAGAAAAAAGAAAAAGAAAATCAGACCCATATCTTACACAACTCATAAAATTAACTCAAAATGATTAAAGACTTAAATGTAAGGCCCAAAACTCTAAAACTAGTAGAAGAAAACACAGGAAAAAAGCTCCTTGACATTGACCTTGGCAACAATTTTTTGGATATGACACCAAGAGTGTAAGCAACAAAACCAAAAATAAACAAGAGGGACTACATCAAACTAAAAAGTTTCAGCACAGCAAAAGGAACAATCAGTAAAATAAAAAGGCAACCTAAGAAATGAGAGAAAATATTTTCAAACCATCTATCTGATAAGGGGTTAATGTCCAAAACATATAAGAAACTTATACAACTCGATAGCAAAATTATAATCCAATTTAAAAATAGGCAGAGAAACTGAATAGACAGTTTTCCAAAGAAGACGTAAAAATGGCCAACAGATACATGAAAAGATGCTCAATGTCACTAATCATCAGAGAAATGAAAATTAAAACCACAAGACATCACTTCACACTTTTTAGAATAGTTATTATCAAACAGGTGAGAGATAACAAGTACTGGTGAGGATGTGGAGAAAAGAAAACTCTTATACCTGGTTGGTGAGAATATAAATTGGTACAGCCACCTTGGAAAACAGTATGGAGGTTCCTCAAAAATTAAAAACGGAACCACCATATGATCCACCAATCCCACTTCTGGACGTATACCTGAAGAAAATTTAATCACTACCTCAAAGAGAGATCTGCACCTCCAGTTCATTGCAACATTATTCATAATAGCCACGATATGGGAACAGCCTAAGTGACCAACAATAGATGAATGAACAAAGGAAATGTGATATATACACAATGGAATATTTTTCAGCCATGAAAAGGCAGGAAATCCTACCATATGAAATAACAGGGGCATTATGCTAAGTGACATAAGTCAGACAGAGAAAAATAAATACTGTACATTTTCACTTATATGTGTAATCTAAAAAAAACTGAATTCGAAGAAATAGAGAGTAGACTGGTGGTCACGAGGGTCTGGAAAATGGGAGAAATTGAGAGATATTTGTTAAAAGGTACAAACTGCTAGCGATAAGACGAATAAGTTCTAAGATTTAACATATAGCATGGTGACTATAATTAACAGTACTGTATTATAGACTTGAGAGTTATTAAGAGAGCAGATCTTAAATGTTCTGGCCACACATACATGAAAATGGTAGTTATATAAAGAGATGGAGATTTTAACTAACCTTATTGTGGTAATCATTTTACAATATATACATGTATCAAATCATCACATCATATGCCTTAAACTTACATGTTAAATATTAATAATATCTTAATAAAGCTGGGGAAAATATAAACAAATAATTAGGAAAAGAAACCACAGAATGACACAAAGAATGAAAGAATAAATATCTATATTATTTAAGAGGCTAACAGAGACCTAAAGAAGTCACCCTTCTCAAGGGTAGAATGAATTATTTTTGACCTCAAAGAGAATCCAGGTGTCTGGGGTGTAACCAATATGCTTGTTTTTATTCTACTTCAAATTGCTGCTCTTAAGGCCTTTAATTCATGAAGCCCAAATATTTCCCTTGAGAAGTGAGCTTACTCAGATGTTTGTTTCCTTCTGAATAGATTTATATTTTTAAAGATGTATGAACATTTAAGGACACATTATAGAAACAGGAAATATATACACCCAGGATACTTTTGATAAGAATTTTAGCTGTTTTCTGTTGCCCTTTAAGAAACAAGTTGCCCAGAGGACTTTAGCAATAGGAAGCTAAAATGATTAGCATTATCTCACAAGAAGATTAAAGAGGGTAGAGGAAAGCATTAGCACATATTATAAAATAATGGAAAACTAGGTTAGACCTTTCAGCAGGCTGGATTGTTGTACTTTGAGGGGCAACTCTGAGACCTACTAATGCGTTTCCACAATGACTGCCCATCAACACTGCATTTCTATTCTTTTGCTGAGATCAAGGGCAGCTTGTGTTCTTGATAAAGATGTCAGGCTTGGACATAAGTTGTTATTTTTTAAAATATATCTTATTGAAAGAAAGATCTTACATAGCTATTGGCATCATTACCAATATTTTGCTTTGCTTATTTGTAATGTGTGCAGAGGTGATGCAGAAAAGGAGCTTCTTTCCTACGCATTGTCACTTGACTGCCTTCAGTTACAATAAAAAATAGTAATGATTTAAGTAAATATTATTTATTCAACAAAAATTTACTGACAGCCTCCTTTGGGTCAGGCGCTGTGTAGGCCCTGGGACACAACATGTTTCCAATACGTCAAGGATGCTTTTTATAATCCAGTGAGGGAGATAGACAACAGTGAAATAATCACATGCAAAAATGTAAATTGTGACAATAATAAGTGCCATCAAGGTCATAAGCACAGTGCTATGAATGTTAGATTAGAAGTTTTTAAGGAAGTGACAAAAAGAAAAAAAAGGCCGAGGAGCTATAAACTTGGAGAGGATAGAAAGTGTGCGCAAGGTCTTGGCCCTGGGATGGGAGTGAGCATGGCGAAAAGAAGTTGGGAAGAGGATGGCATGAAGGCAGGCATCAGAGCATAGTAG
>NW_011888823.1:6284455-6290134 GCF_000151845.1 Pteropus vampyrus
CTTGTTTTTATTCTACTTCAAATTGCTGCTCTTAAGGCCTTTAATTCATGAAGCCCAAATATTTCCCTTGAGAAGTGAGCTTACTCAGATGTTTGTTTCCTTCTGAATAGATTTATATTTTTAAAGATGTATGAACATTTAAGGACACATTATAGAAACAGGAAATATATACACCCAGGATACTTTTGATAAGAATTTTAGCTGTTTTCTGTTGCCCTTTAAGAAACAAGTTGCCCAGAGGACTTTAGCAATAGGAAGCTAAAATGATTAGCATTATCTCACAAGAAGATTAAAGAGGGTAGAGGAAAGCATTAGCACATATTATAAAATAATGGAAAACTAGGTTAGACCTTTCAGCAGACTGGATTGTTGTACTTTGAGGGGCAACTCTGAGACCTACTAATGCATTTCCACAATGACTGCCCATCAACACTGCATTTCTATTCTTTTGCTGAGATCAAGGGCAGCTTGTGTTCTTGATAAAGATGTCAGGCTTGGACATAAGTTGTTATTTTTTAAAATATATCTTATTGAAAGAAAGATCTTACATAGCTATTGGCATCATTACCAATATTTTGCTTTGCTTATTTGTAATGTGTGCAGAGGTGATGCAGAAAAGGAGCTTCTTTCCTACGCATTGTCACTTGACTGCCTTCAGTTACAATAAAAAATAGTAATGATTTAAGTAAATATTATTTATTCAACAAAAATTTACTGACAGCCTCCTTTGGGTCAGGCGCTGTGTAGGCCCTGGGACACAACATGTTTCCAATACGTCAAGGATGCTTTTTATAATCCAGTGAGGGAGATAGACAACAGTGAAATAATCACATGCAAAAATGTAAATTGTGACAATAATAAGTGCCATCAAGGTCATAAGCACAGTGCTATGAATGTTAGATTAGAAGTTTTTAAGGAAGTGACAAAAAGAAAAAAAAGGCCGAGGAGCTATAAACTTGGAGAGGATAGAAAGTGTGCGCAAGGTCTTGGCCCTGGGATGGGAGTGAGCATGGCGAAAAGAAGTTGGGAAGAGGATGGCATGAAGGCAGGCATCAGAGCATAGTAGGTTTTGACCATATTAGGTTTGTGGACCATTAAGGAGTTCTGTCTTTTTCCTAAACCAATAGGCATTCAAGGACTTAAAAAAGTGTGTGTGTGCGTGTGTGTGTGTGTGTGTGTGTGTGTGTGTGACATCTTTACATATATGCTTTGTAAAGATCATTGTGGGTGCAATCCGGAGAATGGTTTGGAAAGGCAAGGGTGGATTATACAATGCTGATCAAACCTTACTGAGAATAGTTACATGAAAACAGCATTTAATTTATAAGAGAATAAAGCTGTAAAGAATGTCAAGAAATTTAATTCGATATTCTCCTTTCAGATCAGTGGATGTTGCAAACTTTCAGGACAAATGACTTTATAAAGTCTCCAAGAGGAGAAAAATCTACCATAACTCTTGAGAACAGATACTGACATTTGACTTTATTATGGAGGACCCCATCTCGCTGTTTTAAAATGCTATGCCTCTTATTGGATAACCTTCACAATAACATGGAGAAGCAAGTTGGCATCATAATTTTGATTTTATAGACATAGAGTTAGAGAATTTAGGTGCAGAGATTAGTAGCACATCGTAGATCATGAAAAAAATTTAGTAGCAGTGCTAATTGGTGACTTTTTTCCCAACCTTCTAGTTCTCCGATTTGTCCAGGTGACCTTGCATTCAACAGAAATGTCCCGAAGCACTTAAAGTTGGACAAAAGTCAAGTGTAATGTTTTAAACTTGTTGGGCGTCTCCCTAAAGTTATTATAAGCATGAGGCTATACCTTCAGCCTAAATTATTACTGTTTATTTACACATTATGTACATAATGTGTTTAATCTCACCAATCCCTCCATGTAATTTATTAACCTTCATAGTCAGATTTATAAACAATAGTTTTAAGAATTTGTAAGGATTTTGCTACTACTCCGTATGGACTCAACAAAAGCTGTGTGTCCAATTTAGAGCAAAGGATGGCATTTTCAAAGGGTCGATGGATGTTGATCTCCTGGGAAACTGTGTACAGAGACTTTGGCCTTCTACACAGATTTCTCCATTTTTTTTTCCCCCTTAGGTGGTTGATAAAACATGAAGTCTATAAATTGTTTTAAAACTTAAATTAAATTGCAGCAATAATATTCTTTTCTAAAGGTTGATTTTAATTAATGTCTCTTGTTTAATTTTTAATATTGCCTTCCATTTTCTAGAGTTTCTAAGATAAGATACTTTAAATGTACATTATGTTCTATAATTATAATTCCCAGAGAATGTCAGTGGGAGCAAGTTCCTATGTTCTCTCGCTCATAATACAGGCAAACTTCTGGCCTAGAACCTGATCTCAGGATTTTTCATTAGCTCTTTTTAAATTGCATCAGGGAAACTAGTTTGAATAGTTTTATTATTCACCATAATAGGGCATTATCAAAGAAGAAAATATTTCGTGTCATAAAAATATAATAGATACTAAAATTTACCTTTGAAATGTTGAAATTCTATATCTGTGTAATTATCTAAATAATTTAGGCAAAAGCCATTTATTTGTTTTTAACTGAAACATCTGAGTAACAAAGAAAAGTCTTGGGCTTTATAAAATATATTAGGTAAATATATATATTTACCTAAAGAAAAGAAAGTCTTGGGCTTTAAAGTATATAGGTAAATATATATATATATATAAAATATATTAAATAAATATATATATTTACCTAAACCTCTATACCATATCAGACTAGTACATTTTTCTAAAAAGATTTCTAATTTTACCATTATTTAGTCAAAGTATTTTGAATTCATTGGATCCTGTAATTAACTAAATAGTGGTCTGGAACAGTGGACTTAATGGGTAAAATTAGTAGATGAAAGTTTAAGGAAGAACAGGATATTAACATGTCTCAAAGTATCTTTCCCAAAATAGCAGCTCCACCTTAACCCAGGGCTCACGATTAAAATCTTGATGTATGATACCACGGAGGCATGAAAACCGTGTTCTGGAGAGAAATTTCATGCTCTTGGACTATGTACATGGTGGTACAATAAAAGTCTGCTGAAATTTAAGGTTTAGAAGTCCAGTGCATAATCTTTATCAACATATTTATCTATTCTATTTTAAGGGCTTAATAAATATTTAATTCTAAGCAATTACTAATTTATTTGACATTTATTAAGCAACTATGAACAATTCCAATATAGAACAGACAACGAGAAACAAACATGTTAAGACAGAATTCTGTAAAAAAAATCTGTTACATGATTGGGACAATACTGGGTTCCAGATATTGACTTAAATATTTATTTACATTGGGTCTTCTTGGTCCAGGTGTCTTTAACTCTGTGCTTTATAAAACCAACAAAAATTAGTTAAACATAATTGAAGTTAACACAAAGAATAAAACAAATATCCATTAGTCCATATTTATAAAAATAAATAATTGAATAAATATGTAAATGGCAGACAAGGGACCATACCTCTTTACAGAAGGATTTCATTTAATAAGTGCCAAAGGAAGGTAAAAAAGCTCACCATTATAACACCACAGTAATAATTGGTACAGGTGAGATCCTCCAATGGATGATGAAATTAGTAAAAGTTTAAGGAAGAACAGCATATTTGTACAGGTTCAAAGCATATCTTCTAAAATAGTAACTTTACAGTAGAGAAACCTGGAAGACACCACCTCGACCGAGGACTCAAGGTTAAGTTATGTAGACATCATATGCTCTTTGATATAATGTCCTGAGAAGGATTGGTCACCTCTGTTCTCCTTCCCAGCAATACAAACCTCATTCTAATCATGAGCAAGCAAGGCAAAGTTGGGGTATATTGTACTCTACAAAATGAATCACCTATTTTCTACAGAAGTCTCAAAGTCATGAAAGACAAAGAAAAATTGCAGAGCTATAATAGATTAGAGGAGACTATGGAAACATGATGATTAAATCACTGTGGGAACCTGGATTGGTTGGATTCTAGAATAGAAAAAAACTTTGGTGGAGAAAGGGGAAAATCTGAACAAAGCCCATAATCTAGTTAACAGTATTGTGCAAAGTCCATCTCTCAGTTTGATCATTGTACTGTGGTCATGGAACTTTGAAGTGTGTATGGGAACATCCTGTACTATTTTTACAACTCTTCCGTAAGTCTAAAATTATTTCAACCTAATTTTTTTTTTTTTAACAATGAAAATGGAGGAGGACACTATGCAATGCATGCAGTGTTCACTGTTGAACATCTTAAGTGGGAAGTCTAGGTCACTGAAACCTTCACCGCCTCTCTTTTACTCCCTCTCCGCCACTTGAAACATATTTGTTTCTTAAATATTGGCACTTAGATATGTAGCAATGGCAAAACGTAACTGTATTTAAAGATAAAAGAATGTTCTCTTGATTTTCATTTGTATCTCAGCTTTTATTGTATACAAACCAATTTCAGACTTAATGTCTAATCATTGATGAATAGATAAAATATGGTATGAAATATTATTTAACTATTAAAAGAAACAACATGAACTTCGAAAACATATCCTAAATGAAAGAAGACAGTTACAAAAGATCACATTTTTCATGATCATTTATATGAAATGTCCAGAATAAGCAAATCAATACAAAGTATATTAGTGATTGCCAGAAGCTCAGAGTAGAGGGAGAATGAAGAATAATTGCGAATGAGAACAGTTTCTTTTGGGGATAATGAAATGTTCTAAAATTAGTGATGATGGTCGATCAACTTTGCGACTATATTAAAAATGACCCAGTTGTATACTTTAAAGCAGAGGTCTCCTTACCTTTTTGGCACCAGGGACTGGTGCTCCTATAAAAACTTGATGCCTAATGATCTGAGGTGGGGTTGAGGTGGTGATGCTAGCCCCGGGGAGTGGCTGCGAATACAGATGAAGCTTCAATCGCTGCTCACCTCCTGCTGCGTGGCCCAGTTCTAACAGGCCAGGGACAGGTACCGGTCTATGGCCCAGGGGCTGGAGACCCCTACTTTAAAGAGTGAATTCTATGGTATATAAATTATATTTTAATAAAGCTATTATTATAAAAAATCTTTTATGTCACATGGATTATTTGTTGTAAAAGAATAATCAGAAGCTGTTATCTTTCTCTTTACGGCTAGTAATTTTGCTATATTATCCTGTTCCAGGATTACATATCTGTTCTGTGTATGTTTCTGAACATATAAATATATATAGCATATTCAATAATACTGCTAACAGTTTAATTCATATACTATTCACAAAATTAAGATAATTATATCATAATATAATATAACTGATATGATATGATGTAGTTCAGGAAAAAGATGTTCAGCAATATATTTTCTAAAAAAAATTTTGTACCTAGGATTCATATCCTTTTAAATCTCAAAAATTCTTTATCTTCAACCATGGAAAATGTCTATAGTTTTTTGTTTGTATTTTTAACCTTTTTAGACTCTGAACCATAAGACAATTTTTTAAATATTAACAAAGCCTGCTGTTTTGCAGTGTGATTAATGAGAACAAAATGTGTTTAGGGTATCTCATTTTTCTTTAATATTTTCCTTTAGTCATAGTTTTTATTATGACTGAATCAATGATAATTTATCATGGATTTTTTCTAATAGAATTTTGGAGGTTTTTCTATTGCTAAAATTT
>NW_011888823.1:6290184-6321291 GCF_000151845.1 Pteropus vampyrus
CAGAGTAGAGGGAGAATGAAGAATAATTGCGAATGAGAACAGTTTCTTTTGGGGATAATGAAATGTTCTAAAATTAGTGATGATGGTCGATCAACTTTGCGACTATATTAAAAATGACCCAGTTGTATACTTTAAAGCAGAGGTCTCCTTACCTTTTTGGCACCAGGGACCGGTGCTCCTATAAAAACTTGATGCCTAATGATCTGAGGTGGGGTTGAGGTGGTGATGCTAGCCCCGGGGAGTGGCTGCGAATACAGATGAAGCTTCAATCGCTGCTCACCTCCTGCTGCGCGGCCCAGTTCTAACAGGCCAGGGACAGGTACCGGTCTATGGCCCAGGGGCTGGAGACCCCTACTTTAAAGAGTGAATTCTATGGTATATAAATTATATTTTAATAAAGCTATTATTATAAAAAATCTTTTATGTCACATGGATTATTTGTTGTAAAAGAATAATCAGAAGCTGTTATCTTTCTCTTTACGGCTAGTAATTTTGCTATATTATCCTGTTCCAGGATTACATATCTGTTCTGTGTATGTTTCTGAACATATAAATATATATAGCATATTCAATAATACTGCTAACAGTTTAATTCATATACTATTCACAAAATTAAGATAATTATATCATAATATAATATAACTGATATGATATGATGTAGTTCAGGAAAAAGATGTTCAGCAATATATTTTCTAAAAAAAATTTTGTACCTAGGATTCATATCCTTTTAAATCTCAAAAATTCTTTATCTTCAACCATGGAAAATGTCTATAGTTTTTTGTTTGTATTTTTAACCTTTTTAGACTCTGAACCATAAGACAATTTTTTAAATATTAACAAAGCCTGCTGTTTTGCAGTGTGATTAATGAGAACAAAATGTGTTTAGGGTATCTCATTTTTCTTTAATATTTTCCTTTAGTCATAGTTTTTATTATGACTGAATCAATGATAATTTATCATGGATTTTTTCTAATAGAATTTTGGAGGTTTTTCTATTGCTAAAATTTTGAGAAGCAAAGTTGATATTTTGTTTGTAATTCTTCCTCTCAGTATATGGAAATTCCAAACTAAGTCTTTTTTTTTTTAAATACTCAAGGCCTATATGTAATTAAATAACAAATAGTTAAGTATCATTCTTAAAAGTTATTTTATTTAGTGCTCTAAATACTGGTACATTAAGCAATTCTACAAAGCTTAGAATTACGGTATAATCTAATCTCTATTATTGTTTTATATTATTTTTTTACAAATCGAAGTATAATTGACATACAACATGATGTTAGTTTCATGTGTACAGCATAATGATTCAATAATTGTATATATTGTGAAATGATCACCACCAATAAATCTAGTTAACATCTGTCACCATGTACAGTTAAAGAATTTTTTCCCTTGTGATGAGAACTTTTAAGATTTACTTTTTTAGCAACTTTCAGATGTGCAATACAATATTATTAACTTTAATTGTCATACTGTACATTATATCCCCATGACTTATTTTATATAATTTCTTACCTTAAAAAAAATCGGTTGGGTCAAGAAGTATTATATTTGTAACAGTTGTGTATTGCTGCATTAGAAGTCACCCCAAACTTAGTGGTTTAAAATGACAATAAACATGTATTATCCTCAGTTTATGTGAGTTAGAAACTTAAAGTGTCTTACTTTGGGATATCTCAGGGTCTCTCTTGAGATTGCAGTCAAGATGTAGGTCTGGGCTGTAGTCATCTTAAACCTTGACTGGGGCTGAATGATCTGCTTCCAGGTTGGCTCACACAAAGGACTAGCAAGCTGGCAGTGGTTGCTGGCCAGAGGCCTCATCTTCTCCCTACGTGTGCTTCACAGGTTGCTGGAGTGTCCTTGCTACATGGCAGCTGGCTTCCCCCAGAACAGGCGATTCAAGAGAGAGCAAGGTAGAAGCCTCGATGTCTATTTTGTCATAGTCCTAGAAATCATACTATGTGATTATTGTTTACAGAGGTCAGTTTTATTCAATATGGGAAGGTATGTACCGGGGGCAAGAGCACTAGGAGGTGAGGGTCACTGTTTTGGAGATTTGTTACCACAACAGTCTTTGTAAAAGTGGCAAGCTTGTATATTCTCTCCTAACAATCATATTACCTATCAATCTATTTTCCTATTTACTTAATGATTTCAGGTTCTTAAAAATTGTTTTTGTACATCAAAATAACAGCTTTCAAAACACATCATTGTAACAACGTTTTTCTCTTGCTATAATGAATATACATTTATGTTATGATTGGCATAGAACTTCAATATGACAAGCACATAAACAAATTTTCATTACGAATCATATCTATAATTTTTACCAATTTTGAAAGGAACAGTTAAAATAATAATAAATCCAAATGACATGGCTTCTTCATATTACTATGAAGTTCTGGTTAGATACAGTGAAACATATATGATAATATAACAATCAATCACACATTTGCTTAAGTATTTGACTCACTATCTTCCAGTGGCTGAGGTTATAGGGCGGATTTTGTTTAAATAATGAGGCCAAAGCCAAACTTTGGGACAGTTCTATTGTAAAAGACCTTGGTGAATTCTGATATGAAGTCCCATTTCCTTCTCACCAAAGAACTAGTGCTAACCCTTATGGGGCTACAGCTGTCTTAGGAGGTCAACCTAGATTGGTTGGGATCCCCTTTGTCTTCTCCTTCCCCTACATTTACTCTATGCCAGAAGGTCTGATGTCTGAAGAAGAAGCAGGCACATAATTCCTGATGGTAAATGGCTCTTAACCTTTGTTTGGCAGGAAGACCAGTCTTCTTCTTTTGAATTTCATGCCACATTTTATCACCTGGACAACAAGGAAATTCTGCTTGTACTCAGAATTTTTGAAATCTTTGTGAATATTTTCATCGGGTTTTGACTTTCAACCCTGTGACCTCACAGATTCGAATTTAGTCCAGATTATCTGAAAAAGAACAGATGCCATGCATTCCTTTCCTTTATCTTTCTATTCTAACTCATCCTCAAATAAAATTCCCCCCACAAATAAACAAAACCTTTAGGGATATTCCTGGACAGTGGCAGAGGCTGTAGGACAGATTTAGAGACTATAGTTGGAGAGCACATTTTGGAAAAAATCACTTAACATCATTAATATTTCAATTCCAGTTTTTTCAGTAAAAGGACCCAGAACACTTAGGAAGAATTTGAAAATTTACCATCCTGCCATAAAATGTGCAAATAAAATGCAGCTTCTTTATTTTCTTTACTAGATCAGATCTTTCTTATGATATTTTAGTTCCCTGGATAACATGGAAGAAAAAAACAATTCTACAAACTTGGTCATATACAGTTTAACAGTCTTTTCTGGTTTACATAATCTCTTCATGATGGCTCAGTGTGTTTAGGGTAAATCCTCAGACTTTTCTGTTTATCCTCCATGTGATCCTATTTAAGATGATGATGGGGTTTTATTGAGGGTTGTTTTTATGATCCTGAAGTGTTGGGTTAATGGTAACTGTGAGGTTTGGGAAATGGGAGGCCCACAGATCAACATTCATTTTGGATCTTCACTGGTCTCTACTAAAGGGACAGATCTTGTCTGTTCTCTGGCCATGTAACCTCTGAGGCAGTTCTGTCTAATGATTTGGGACATCATGCTGGTACCCACCACTAATGGCCATTTGCCAAGGCTATTTGTCTAATATTAAAGTTTCCCTCCACTGCAGTCTCTTTGTTGTTCATCCAGTGAAGTTTACAGCAATTATTTAAAACTTTCCTAGTTTTGTAATCAATAATGTTATTTCACAAGTAGATACCATTTTCAAAAATTTTTGAAAACAAATACTTTTTTTCCCTTCAAGTATTTCTTTATAGGTGTAACTATTTCAGAAACTTTTTTAAAATTAAGAGTTTTAAAAAATTTGAAGTTTTCAAATACCTATAAAGTTCTGCAGAATTTAAATTTTTACTTGATATCAGTTTCTTATGATTGTTGAACATTTGCATATCATCAGGTTATTGGGACTCAAAATAGTCAGGGTCCAACTGGGAAATGAAACCAGTAGGATATATATATGTATTGAGACATTTATTGCAAAAAATTGGCTTATGTGATTGTGGAGGCTGGCCAGACAAATCTGAAATCTGTAGCCCAGGACATAAGAAGGGCAGGTTGGAAGTCTGTGGCTAAAGCTGCTATCCACAGGCTGATGCTCTTTCATCAGGAAATCCTCAGTTCTACTGTTAAAGCCTTTTAACCATTGAATCAGGCCCACCCAGACTATCCAGGATAACCTCTTACTTAAAGTTAACTGATTATGAACTTTAATCACAGCTACAAAATATCTTTACACCTAGATTAGCATTTAAATGAATAACTAGGGGTTTAGCCTAGCCAAATGACACATGGAAAGACCATCACAGGTCCCTAAGTGTTTTTCCCTAGAGTTTCTCAATGTTGCTCACAATCTAATTTTCTGTCCTCCATACTTTTAACCATAGGGATTTGTGTGCATGCTTACCTGATGTTTTTTTGATTTTTGAATGGATTGATTCTAACCTACAAAGCAGAGTCAGTATATTCTAAATGTAGAAAATGCATGTTCATACACATCACACATAATGATATTAATTACTTTAAACCTTTGTTTGCTAGTTCAGACTTTATATTTAACCAGAACCTTCCAAAAAGCAATTTCTCTGGATTTAAAGTATAACCAAGAAACCTTGATTTAAACGTAAATCATTTTTAGACTGCTATAAACAAGTCATTTACTGCCAATTTTCTTTCTATGTGATGAACCTATACATTTTTATACATCGGTATGCATTTGTTCCCTACTACTGTGAATGTATAATTTCTGTATTAAGTTCATCTTCTTCTTTTCTCACGGATCCACTGCAATTAAAGCAGTATTTTCTTTACTTGTCTATATTGTGTTAATGATGTCAAATCAAAGCCTTAATATATTTTAAAAAATAAGAAAAATTTCAATTATGAGATATCATTGTTACAGAGAAGCATTACTTTTATAACTTGTAGAGGAATTTAACAATTCTTTTGAATTTGAGTTTCCATAGCAGATATGCAACAATTGTTGTCATTTTTGTGTAAGAACAAGAGACCTAGATAAGTTCATCAATTCCCTGAAAGATTGAACATTTCTACCACAGATGTTCACTTGATACTTACTTGTTCACAGGGCAGTGATCCAGATGAAACAGAATAGACTTGCTTTAATTTTTCAAAGAATATTATAAATGTGAAAGCCCCCGAATGTGAAATTTTCAAAAAGAATTCACAGGCCCCTGAAAATATGTCAGAGACCCCAGAGGAATCTACACTTCTATTCAAATTGCCTTGGGTAGAAAAAAATGAGAAGGTGACAATATTTCATATGTCTTGATATGTAATTGAATATTGCTTTGAGCTTGAAATAATTGCTGTGGAATTAATCTCATTATCTTCCTTTATTGTCATTGTTCTGGAGGTTCCAAGTGATCAAGCATTATTTTAGCCAGTAATCATAATAATTCACTGTAGGGAGTTGGTGAAATTTTAACTTCTTCAGGAGCTGCTACCAGAGCTTCTTATGGAAAGAGAAGGGCCCTTATTCTAGTGATGGATAAGCTTGGGGATAAAGGAATCTCTCTGTAGTCTTCATGTCAGGAGGCACAGAAGCTTTAGAGAAGGATGCAAACTGCTCAGCAAGCGAAAAGGAGAGGAATTTAATTGTCCCAGAATGGGAAGAGGGAGGATGAAATAAAGAGAAGGAGACAGGAAGGGGATAGAGAAGAGGACAAGTAGGTGTGATTGAGAGGTCACACACTACCATTTGTGACCCACTGATCTCCAATAAGGGTGGTACACTCACCATATACTTTGTGTGCCCTTTTGCTTTTGTTTTCCTGTACACACTACCAATAAGTTGAGTTTCTTTCTGGCTTGTGTAGGGTGTTAACTCAAGCCATATGCATAGATATAAGAACTGGGAGATAGAGAGGCCTTAGCTAACATCTAGATTGTTTACATTTATTTGACTCTTTGATTTAATTTCTTACTAAATAGATACACTAAGCATAACCACTTTCTAGGTAGAGCATTTAAGCCTCAGAAATCAACCTGGCTGGGAAGCAGCACAGTGGCCTCTATATCCATGTCCTCACTAGCTCTTTTCCTCAAAACACTATGCTTCCTTGTTAGTCAAGTCTCCCTCAAATAAGCTAATATAGTGTTCTCTTTCCTTATAGTAAGTTAGTGCCTTCTCTTTCAACATGATTTGACATTTCTCACATGGCTCCTAGTTGGAGGAATGAAGTTGCTATCTCAAAATTGCATATTGCCAATGACCTCCTGAGGCTACAGAACCACAGCGTCAACGGAATTCCATTTCATGGGCTCCTTGTGCTACACAAAATGCTTGTTGTTTGCTCTAAGCAATGAACTTTCATTATTGAAGGAGGCTGAAGATTGAGGGTCAAGCTGTAGGTGAGAATGGGAGTATGTTTCCCATAAGAGCCTTAGTGGTAGGAAAGTCTGTGCAAGCCTCTTGGAGAGTTTTGAACAAGTTTCTTCTTTATTATAGTCTATGTATAGATTACGACCAGTTTTCAAAACAATTCCAGGTCCAGAGAGAAAGACAGAGTAGTAGCAGAATAGGCAAGATCATTTTTATTGCAATCATTCAAATTATTTTAGATTGAGATACATTCATTTTGTCTTACATGCTGAGTGCTTCCCCTTAAGAAGAAGGCTAATGTAAACACAACAAAAAATTAATGAATATGCAGTTATTTAATTTAGAATGGTTTGAATTTGTATGTTTAGAAAAATGATACAGGTGTTATCTATAGGCTACAAAAAAAAATTGGTTCAAAAGATTTGTCCAGTTTTCTCAAGCAAGACTTGACTATCACTCCCATATGCTCCATTTGTCATATGCTATCATTAAAGCACTCATTAAAATGCATATCCGGAGGGCCAGATGTTTCATTTTTATTACATACCATTTTCTTCACATTTATAATCCAAATATGCTATTATAATGGCTAAAGTTTTGTAAATGTTTCTTTACATATTTATGCATATGTTTTGTTTCTAGTTACATGTTTGTAAAGAAACATATATGGGCATATATTTATGTCTATAAACCCATACAAAAATAGATGTTTTTGAGCATGGACTTATGAATTTATTTCACCCTTTTTAAAAAAAAAATATATTCTCTTGTTCAAAACTATCAAATACCAATATACATGACAATTAGTTACTCCCTTCCATTTCTACCTGATATCTCTCCTTCTCCTTTGTTTCAAAATATCACTTGTGGAGGGGTCTGATGAGAGGAAGGTACATTAAAGGAGGCCATATGAAAGGGCAAGAAAGTAAAGATCTTAGTTCCCTGTAGACTAACCAGTCAGTGCTTTAGTCATCAGAATTTCACCTAAAATATTTTATTACTTGAATTGAAATCTTTGACCAGTCCTTAGTAATCCACATAGAAAACATACAGGAAAAATTGTTGCATTGCTCAACATTGAGGGGACAGATAACTGGGTGACTTATTTTTCCTATTCTGAAGGTTTGTAATTTCAAAATGCTAGGAATGATTGTTTTCTAGCTTATTCAAGAAAAATCTATTTTTAAACATAATTTCTGTTATAGTGAAGAGAATGCATACTGTCACATAAAATATAGAAACTTTTAATATTCGTGATCTTTTTAACATTTCTCTGGAAACAGGTTGGTCACCAAAGGCTAAAACACATGCAGAAATTGGTTTGTTGTATTTTTTTTTTCTAGTAAGTGATACTATATAAAAACATAGATTTGTCTTTTAAGCTGATTTAGATTTTATGGAGGAAAAGATATAACTTTAGAAGAAAACAATAATGTTTTCATTTTTATTTTTTCCTCTAAAGTAGAAAATTAAAACTTCCACTGCAAAAAAGAAGGGAATTGATCTTTCTTAATACTCTACTTCATTTTTTTTCAGTTTTAATAAATTGGCCAAAAAACTCCTCCAATTATTTCTTATTTCTTAATTCCCACAAGATTATAGCAATACATGTAATAAAATTAATTAATTCAACATACATTACCAGTTTAACCAAGGAAATTATTACTCATCCTAGGTGAGTGGGTGAGTAATTCTTTGCAAAATTCTAAATCACCCTGAAATTCCCAGACTTACACAGCTCAATGATAAAATAATCAGTTTAGCAAACTGGCTCTCTTGACAAGACCATGTTATTTGCGATGGAATATTCTGTACCATTGTATCATCTTGGAGAGAGAAACTGCCTTATAAGTTGGCTTGGAGTGAGTGAGTCTTGTTAAAGCCCCTTCAAAGATGTCTTGGTTTTGTGGATCTTTACCAGTTGTTTCTTGACATAGTTCTTCCATCCCTATCATCACTGGAGTATCTCAGTGCTGATAAAGCACCTGAAAATCCTGAATCTGATACCTTCCTCACACCTACCTGTTTCATAGCATTGGCTATCACCACTTTACATCACAGGTAGCTGTTAGGTAATAAGGTATGAGCAATCAGTGCCTCATTATGTTAAGCCTCTGGTGGAGCCCCACCCTCTTCATAAAAGAAGGATGCTGTTATTTTTGCCATGAGTTAGCTTCAGTTTCCCAACTTATTGCACATTTCCACCTGGGTTAAATGCATACACTTGCCTTGTTTTCTTATCCATGCTTGCTTTATGAGGTCCTATTGGAGAACAGCCTTCAAATCATTGTTCTGACACTCATTAGCTTTGTGACCTAGGGAAGCTACTTGACCTATGCTTCTTCATCTATTGAGCAGTGATAATAATTTTGATCTCACAGGTTTAACATAAAGATTAGATCCTAGCTGTGATGAGCATCTCATAGGACCTTAATGTAAAAATCAATTAATGGTGAAAAAAAAAACTAAGTTGTCATTGATGCTATGGACAAAAACCAGTTTTGCAGGTGAAGGAGTAGAATTATGGAGCTGGTGACCATTCAAATTTCTAAACAATTTCATATCACCTTCAAATCAATTCCATTTTTTTTCCTATTCAAATTAGAAGCTTTGGGTCTAAAACTAAGTTTCTCATTCTACTAATATTATCATCTTCCCACAGCATCAATTTTATCATGCACTATCTCTTTAGATGAGTTGCCACAACTTCCCATTCTAAATTCTCTATACGTCATCCTCTGTTCTTTAGTGTTAAGGTCCCTAACTCTTTAACCTTTATCTTATTCTACTTCACACCAGTTCTTAGATCTAGTGAGGCCAGAGTTCTCACCATTTTACAGGAATACAGAATTAATCTCCAGCTCTTAATGTTCCATAAGGCATTCCTATCTTCAAGGGCCTCAGAGTGTAGACAAGAGCACAGGCTGGCTATAGTAAAAGCTAATAAGGAGCTGACCATCTTTATAAACAGAGATCCATGTAAAACAGATGAAGAAGTGGTTACTGCAGCCAGGGATGGAGGCGTAGGTGGGTGGAAGGGCTGGGAAAGGCTTTGGAGAGGAAGTAACATTTGAGTCATTTGTTCGAGAATGAGAATGATTTCATTTGGGGCCGAGAGAGCAGCATGACCAAAAGCCTGAAAGTAAATATCCCCATCCAAGGCATTACAGCAGATGGCTAGAGGGATGGTTTAGAATGAATAGACACACCTGATGAAGCTGGCAAGGGCCAGGCTGGGAAGTTCTCTAATGCTCTATCAAGAAACTGAAAAAGAGCAGCCTTCATTTTCTTGAATTCCTGGCGCAACTATTCTTTGTGAAGTTAATTTGCTAATTTTTCATTTTTAATAAATATCTACAAGTGACTGATAGGCTTCCAGAAAACCAGAAATGCCAGAAGCTGTTTACTTTCCTTCTCAGTTTTTCCCACACAGTGCAGTTCATAGGATTAAAGTCAGCACAGCACAGAGATAAAAAGTACAAATTTAGGGGTTTGAATCCTTTGCTTCTAACTGGGTAAACTTAGGCAAGTTACATCACCTCTCTAAATGTCACATTTTCCTTTGATAATACCAATTTCTATATGATAGGCCTTCTGTAATGATTCAATAAATGCTTAACAAATATTTGCTACTCAATTATTTAATAAGCATTAATTGACCACCTACTATAGGGCAAGATTTTTACTATACAGTGAAGAGTTAAACAGGACAAGGGTTTTGTAGTCCAGTATTTATTATTACTATTATTATTGTTACTAGTAATATAGATTTTTAATAAATACTATTAAAACTAATTAATGTGTTTCAGCTACATCAATCTCCTATCCATGATCCTGGAGTATGCTACATGATGATTGATTGACAAAAGCTGCCACATCCAATGCTTATGGAACCTGTCAGTTATATGATTGTGCAGCCTTGGCAGAGCCATCATTCTAACTAGTTTCGGTAGGTACAGTAACCTTGGAGGTGACTCTACATAAGACCAATCTCAGAAGGATGACCATGCAGGCTCAGAACTAATTCTGGGTATGGCTCAGTCAAATTTGGGCTAGTAGAACTGTTCTCCAAAATTCGTAATTACTAGAGTTCAGGAATGCAGAACACTGGAATCCTGGGATTAGCTAATTTTTGTGCAAGCTATTCCATGATAAAGCTGTATTTCTGTTTTTAATGCTGGTCAAGTGAGTGCGCAAAAGCAAACACTGCCCAAGTTCTGGTAGATGTGATGATTCCTTACTTAATAAAGGGATGAAACTGTTGATTACCAAGAAGTAGAGTCACCAACAGCAGAGAAAGGGAGTGGAAGCAGGTATTATGCATCGAGACTTGGAAGTCATCCTAAAGACAGCCTGGGTCTGCTGGCCACCAGCAGAAGCACTAGAATGACTGGGCAGTGGGGTAGATCACCACAGTCCTACCAAGGAGAGTAATTTAACTTCTCAGCACAACTATAGGGATAAGATCTGTAAACAGTTTGCTGGTAAACATATCCTTTCATGGATTATGTTATTCTAAGATTGCCTCTGTTTATTTGCTGCTCAGTTTAGCTTTTTGCCTTTTAAAAAACACTTTTTAGCATCTGTATGTCCTGGGTGCAAGTTTTTTACTGCTTACCAAATTATTTTCTCTTCTCTCAAGGAGAAGTCCTATGGTACCTGCCAATTACATCCTGATTTACAATTGGAAGTGGGGCACGAAGCTACATCTTACTCTGTGAAAAAAAAAAAAAAAAGAATTCACTATCTTTAATCTCTTTTCACATTCTTTCTCTCATTTCTTTTTGGTTGGTCAAATAATGGCTTTAAATTCTCTTCTGATCAGTGGTTATAATTCCTAATTTATATAAGCTGTAGCTTCCAAAATCGTCTTTAGTCAAGGCCTTTTCTACAATAGAATCTCAAAAGATATTTTTTTAAATCAAATTTTTAAAGAAATTTGAAAAGCTTTAAGAAAATACTAGAAGCAGATATGGTTGATATCAATGCCAAGTTAAAGAAAAGTATAAGAATCATATGATTTCACTCAAATGTGGAATATAAAACAAAAAGCAACAAACAAATAAAATAAATAAATGTAAAAACAAACGACAACATGATGGTGATAAAGAGAGTAAATGAAGTCAAATATATGGTGAAGGAGACAAGACTTTGGGTGCTAAGCACATAATGCAGCATACAGGTGACGTATTAAAGAACTGTTCACCTAAACTTATAGAGTATTATATACTGTTATTAACCAATGTTACGCAAATAAATTTAATTAAAATGATATAGCTACTTGGAATAGAGCAAAATTTAGAGGTCTGATTGTCTACATATCCCAACTTAAACTACTTTGAATTACGTTTTGTAGAAAATTAATTACCACAGTCCCTTAAGAAGGATGTTTGACATTTGATGCTACAACATTATGTGCCTTCAAGTGTAAAGAAATATCTTACATATATTAAACACCTAATGTATAGTTTTGAAATTGCTTTGAAGAAATAGATCTTCTGGGAAGTCATGGGATGTGATAAAATACATTATCTCATCAGAAAATTAGAGGTAATAGAGGAAGGTTTCTAGGCAAGAAGACAGCCTGAGATAGAATCTTTCACTAGAATTAAACAAACAAGAGCAAAACAACTCCATGATTACACTGGAAAGATGATGAGCAGATACTGGGAGAAACCATTTGGTACTTTTTGAGTTGACCTCTCGCCTACATCAGTCATGTGATGAATCAGTACATTTTAACTTGAAGTTACCTGACTGCATAAAGTGACTCTGTTGGTCATGTCCCTAGAGATGTAGTGTCACATCTCAGATCCCACCTTGTCTTTACAATGGAATCATGTTCATTTGTGAACCAAACCACTAGCGAGTTGTAGACTGTGACAGATGGCAGTGAAAGAAGGTAGGGCAGCAGGAGTTCCAGTCTTTGGCAAAGCTTGACAAAGGCAGATGAGTGTTGACACTACAATCCAGGAGTGGAAAGAGGATGTTATCTCTGAGGCCATCAGCTGTTTGAAGAACACTTTATCTTTAACATCATCCAGAGAACAATTGAAAGGTCAAATTCTAGATATTCAGGACTGTCTCATGAGGACTGGACTCATCATCGTAGGGATGGAGCCAAAGTTGAAGCAATGGGCATGTGTCAGCATGGCTCCAGTCAGCCCCAGGCTGGCTGCCATCAACAGTGCAGAGTTGGCATGAGGACCAGGAAGCTGAACATGGGGGACCAGGAAGAGGCACACTGGCTCCAGGTGTGAAGAAAGAATTCAAATATTATTTTAACTAATTTCATAATTAGAGTACTGGAAAAGTATGAGGATCGAAAGGGAGCTTCACCAGCTTTGGCTCAAATAGTCTATTCAATTAAATTCAGCAGCAGTTTTTGAGCACTGATCATGTATGAAGTACTGTGATATAAAATAGTCCAGGCTCTCAAAAAATTTGCAATCTAGTGGGAAAAATAAGACATAAAAAATAATATAAGGCAAAGATATAAGTTCCTTGAGAGAGATAGAAACAAAGAATTATGCTGGATTCATAAAGAGATATCTTATGTAGTTAGTATATTTAAAAAGACTTCATGGAAGATGCCAATTTGGGAATAATTTTGAGAGGTAGGAGCTTTAGAGAGGGAGGAGTGCATCTTAGGTAGAGGGAGTATCATGAACAAGTCAGACACAAGAAAGCACAGGTTATATTTGCATATTGTAATATATACCAGTTTGGCAGGTGGTCAAGCATTTGTAATAAACTATTGGAAGATGAGATTAGAAAATTAGCTGGAGACAGATAGTGGAGTCATTGAGTATCAGAGGGAATGGGTTGTCATTAAGGTGTGTGTAAGCAACATTACTTCTAGAAGTCTTCATGACAGACTTCTCCATTAAACATACCCTTAAATCACAATTAAAATTACTTAGCCTATGTTTCCTTTAACCTTTAAATTACTTAGCCTATGTTTCCTTTAACCATAAAAGCCTGAAACAATATAGCTTTCCTATAACAGATGTGTGAATGTACCTAACAGATGCATGAATGTACCTTCCAAAATGAGAATTCATTGTATGTTGTTTATGTTACCTATAGCTACGTTTTATTTTCTTTTTCTTTTTTTTTTTTTGCATTTTGCTTAACCTAATAAATTGTGATAGAAAGTGAGGCCTCACCATCATAGTCACTCCCCACCCACCCCCCCTGTCAAATCAAAACATTCAACTCAACTTTAGGATGAACACGAGACCTTCTCCATATGGGCCGAGGTTCGGAGTTTTTCAACTGAGCTCTGGCCTTACTGACTTAAAAAAAAAAAAATCTTAATGACACTTTAACTATTTATAAGAGTCACTGAGCTAGAGTCTATAAAATGCTCCTTGTGCCCTGCCTCTGCTAGAGCAGGCACTATGTAGTAAAGAAGGCGAGAGAACGTAAGACAAGTCCTACTGGCCTGGCAAGGGTCCCACCTAATTCCTCATGACGTGTTCATTTCAGGTGACACCTTTTAGGAGGTGTGGATAGGCAGTTAATTTCATGGAGAGTAGGAGGTGTAGGTTTGGATTTTTTTTTTTTTTTTACAGTGGGGCATTATCTGAATGATATTCATTCTCTCTTGAGTTTGGACTTCACGCAACAAGCAGCAACCGGATGTTATTTTAAAATAAGCAAAAGCCACTGGAAGATACTGGTTGGGGTCCTTGTTTGGGAGGAAGAGTTGGTTGAGAAGTGCTTCTTGGGCAAGAATTAAACCAATCTTTGCAAAGGAAAAGAAGATCAGTGGAAGAGAAAATCTGTGGGTTTCTTACCCCAGCTGTCACAAAAGCTATGCCGTGAAAAGGCTTTTCTGATCCGTTGACACACAGCAAGTTAGACCAATTCTTCTTTTGAGGGGTGAAGGAAAAAAGAGAAATTCTCTTGTTTGTGCTGCTTGAAGGATGGCTTCCCAGTTTCACCAGCTTCGGGTCCTGGTCTGGAAAAATTGGCTAGGTGTCAAAAGGCAGCCGGTGAGTAAAAAAATAAGGGGGTGGGGGGTGGGAGTAGGGCACGGGCAATGCTCCAGGCAATCCTACAATGTGATGTTAATGAGAGGGAAAAAGAACAGTTTTAAGGCAAATTTCAGAGCAGGCAATAAGATATTTAGAAATCATCGCTGCATCTGTCTTCTAGCTAATAGGGCAAGTCCGAACTTGCCCCTAAAGCAGCCTTTTGATTTCAGTAAATTAAAACAGTAAACCAGGATATGCCCAGAGCACAGAAAAGGATGTGTCTTATTCCCAGTCGAATTTGGAACTCGTGTTGAGTTTTAGGTTTCTGGCCCAGGTGCTTTCAGAAATTTCCTTGATGAATGAATGTAGTTAAAAATGAGATGCAGGAAAGAAAAACCGGATAGAAGGTACAATAAATGCGAGAGAAATATACTTGAAAACTAAAAGCAATAGAAAGCGTGGTTGAAAAGTAAGATGTGGAAAGGGAATAGTTTGAAGGCTGTTGGTACAGAAAAGCTTCTAAGAAATTTTAGCATCTAAAAATTATTTACTAGAAATGCCAAACAAGAGCCAGTGTATATGCCATGTTTCCAGACTGTTACTGAATTACTTAATTTTCCTGCTACAGTCTGTCTATTCTGCTCATTACGTCTTTTTTGTGCCCTTACATTCACGTTTGCTTTTAAATTACAAAGCCAGCTATTAGATCCTCACCAGATAGGGCCATGGGAGACTGAGAAAGGAACTGGCTTCTGTAAAAAAGTGTTTGAGAACCAGAAGAATCCAAAAAAGCACTCAATATCCTTTATTTTAGAGTGGTAATTCCTAGCCTTAAATAAATAATATAAATATTATGCAAATAGCATGAGTCTTATAAACCAACATTTTATCTGTGCACATTATCTCACTCTATGTTTGCTTACAGTGCCTGACAACTTTCATAAGTGTTCTGGTGTATATATATATATATTAAGAGGAAGAAGTAAATGTTCACTTACCTTTGTGAATTTGGTGGGTAGGATTTTAAATCATAAAGCATTATGTGATTGCATGGGTGTGAGGTTTGAACATAAAATTTTAAACTATTGCTATTTTTATTTTATTGTTTTTTAAACTGAAAACAGCACAAAAGTAAAACTTGCCATATTTATCCCATGGTAGACTTTGTGTGGAATTCAGTAGGGAAAGAGTCTGGGTACGTAGATATGGTCAGAAGATAAGAGCTGGGTTCTTGGTTTTGTTCCTTACCAGCTACAAGACTTGAGTAGCAAATCACCATTTCTCACTTCTAAAATAGGCATGAAATCTACCATATCCATCTCATAGGGTAGTTAGATCCAAATGTGCTCACGTATTTCAAACTTCTTTAAAAATGGTGAAACCTTTGGCAAGTAGATTACAAAGGGATTTAGGACAATGTGCATATCATATTGTACTCAATGTAAAGATGAAAAGAAATCCAGGAGAAGGGATTATAGGAGAGAAGAAGAAATTTATATATAGCAAAGTTCTTAAGTGGTAAAAACACAATAGTTAAAAATAAAAGCATAGAGGAAATAAAAACATCAATTATTGCTGATAGAATGTTCAGGTTATATATTTTCCTTACAATTCCATTTTATCTAAAAATTTAAAAAACCTTCAAGCGAATAAAATTATTCATTGAGAAATTTTATCCTTTGAAACTTTAATATATTTTTCTTCCTCATCTATAAAGTAGTGGTATATCAATGTTCTACTTTTAGAGTTTTTCTCAGTTTTAGTCAATTTCTGCTGGACATGGCATATTTGGAGGGGATGTAAGTTAGGCATGCTAAAATGTTTATACTGTGATATCTTATATTATTCCTACTTAGACCAAATCCCTAAAAAAAAAAAAACCCTGGTAATTATACTTTTGCCTAGGGCAAGATAATACATAAGCGATTAGTTCATTCTGAAACATCAAATCATATAGAAGTTAAGTGCACCTTGAGAGAATGAGACCAAAAACAGAGAAGTCTTTGTTGCAGGAAGAGAGATCAGAAAAAGTCCGGAATTTGGGATAAAATAGAAAACTCACTTAAATCCTTTATGACCAACTAGAAGGACACCAGAGACCTTTAGAACATAGTAGTGCCAAAAGGGGAAGGAAAGACAATTCTAAGAGAAGGGCAAGAAGACAAAGAGAGGCATCTTTCTTCATAGTTTTGCCTGGGACTAGCCCTGTACCTGGATATTGGAAGAAAGACTTCAGGACACAAGTGGTTAGGATATCCACGTGCCAGAGTTACTTAAGAGAAAAAAAAAAAAGAAAATCAGGAGGTTGAACAGTTAAGATTAAAGATCTAAAAGGAGATGAAATAAAAGAAAATTTTGAACAGAGAAAATATAGACAAATTAGAAGACAGAGAATGTGAAAAACAGGTGTATATATATTTTAGGAGAATATATAGTCTTTGTGTAGGAACTGGACTTTGCCATCTGTCAAGTGATCATTTAAAATGCAAGTATTTTACTCTATCTTTGTGATTTTTCTAAACATGGTGCCTTAAAAAAATATATTTATACCAAGGAAAATAGAAATTAGCGTGTGTGACTTTGAAAATGTATAGGCCTTACTGAATGTCAAAGAAAAAATGCTAGCATCCTCACAATGATATTCTCCTCCAGTCTGTTGTCAAATCTATCACACAGCAAGGTAGTGAGAAGAGAAATCTACAAAGGAAAAAGTTAGGAATCTAGTAATGGAAAAACAAATTAAATATAAGAAAGAATAAAAAAAGAAAAAGAAAGATATAGTGAAAATATTAGAGTGGGAGATTACTGAGGAAACACGTCATAAAACATATATACTACAATAGAAAGTGAGAAAAGAATTTCAAACATCCATACAGTCTAAGAAATAGAATGACAATGGGATAAATTAAATGTCGAGTTTGGCTGCAAAAAAAAAGGAAGACAGATCTTGAATTTTATAGGTGACTTTCCTCAAAATTGTTCTTAGATAAGTCTCTCTCTCTCTCTCTCTCTCTCTCTCTCTCTCTCTCTCTCTCTCTCATAAAATCAAATATCAGAATTCTTGACTATTTTGGATTATCTATTTTAATTTCATAGGGTTTCAGAGAGTTCAAGGGACTTGTTTAAGGTCACACAGTGAATTTAAGGACTCAGAACAGATTTCTCCCAAAGTAGATTTATTCTTTCTATTACTTCCTGAGTTGAGTTTCCTTTCCTAATATTTCTCTGATTCTTGCTCAGAGTTCAGCTCACCAACAAAGAGATCATATTTGCTAAGGAAGCCCTAGACATTGCTTTTTAAAAAAATATTAGTGATAATATCAATTCTCAATTACATCATTTTAACCTAAAAAATAAAAAGCCAAATTGAGAGGCAACAATGTTTGAGCTCAAAGAATAGCTATTTGAGAAACAATGATTTAGGCAGAAACCCAAATAGTGTTCTGGGGTGAAGGCAAGGAGTTTTTGTGAGAGAAGGAAGGAAAATAATTACATGAATAGAAGAAATTTCTACTGGTGCTAGTAAGCGAAGTTATTCATGTGCTCTACATAGCTATTTATTGATTCTAAAGGTCTTTAATCTTCAGTTTTTGATCAGGATGTGCTTTCCTGTTAGCTCTGCAAACAGTTCAAAGTTTATCTGGCCCAATTCAAAGTTTATTTGGCCCAAGTCAAACTTTCCAAAAGTTCAAGGAGCAAGACATGCAAGGCCTTTTTTTGGGGATGGTGGCTCTGACTCTATTTTGAAATGACTCCACTTACATCATTGTTTTTCTTATTTCCCCCTTTTGATTGAGATTTTTCCTTGAAAGCATCTCTGATCAACAGTTGGAGAGCAACACTGATCAGTCATTTAAAGCTTCATTGATCTGTCACTGGGAAGGCTCATTCCCAGTATCTCATGTCCCATGTAAGAGGGAAAGTGGTTTCCTTACGAGACTTAGGCCACGTATAAGCAACAAGAGCACCAGAACAGAGGAAGGCCTTAATATCGTGTTTTTTTAGGGCAAATACCTTCAGTTCCTTGAGGTTTTTTTTTTATATGAAGTTGCATAGGCTTTAGTGATTATCTCAAAGCTCTGAGCAACCGTTATCCAAGTGTGTTTTTATAACATTGAGCTATGTAAAGGAGATAAAATTCTATAACAAGAATTTCTATAATGAGAAGCAAAATACTAAGTCCAATTTGGAGAAGAGACCTGAGTAGAAGGCAATGCTTGAAGGTAGCCAGCTAACAAGGTCAAGGACCATTATGTGCCAGCGGGCAATGTATTTAGCCCTTTGCTCTGTGCCCAGATTTGACCTAGTTCTGTCTCTGCTTTGCCAGGGGTAGACCTGTGGTGCAAACAATCCAGTATTTAATGAGACATTTCTATAGAAACAAAAGATAAACAAAGGTTAATGGTAAGAAACCAGTGTCTGAGCCTAAGGGGCAGCCAGTCAAGAAAAATTTTAGATGTCAAGGTTGAAGCATCTTTTGCAGTTTGAAATGTCTCTAATGATGTCATCGATTGTTCAGGTAAACGTTCCAAGTGGCTTACACAACATCAGCATGAAGATTGTCAAAGCACGAGAATGTGTGGTGATTTCTGTGAAGCTCATATCAAGGTCATTTACATTTAGTTTCCAGGGCTTTGGGGAAAATGGCAGCTTTAGTTCTCAGTGATTCCAAGTCAAAAGTGGAAGAAAAATTGGAAACGCTAGTTTGGAGACTTGTAGCCAAATATTTGAGGAGACTAGAAGAATTCAGGATTTAATTCAGTTTATAGGTAGAGAACAAAACCTCAAAGACAATTAACAGAAGTAATATCCGTAAGTGTGTATTATAGTTTCCATTAAAACATAATTTTTTTCCTCTCTCTACAATTATCTTCATTTTTACCAAAGATATTTTGCAAGCAAATTAGTTTTACTATAATTAAGTCTAGTTTTAATGAACTTGGCCTGATCATCTACATAAATGTATCAAGTATAGCAATTGATCATATAGGCTCATTTAAATCTGCTTTGCTGGAATCTTTCTTAAGAAATCTCCAGATTGAACTTTTAATAGCCTCTTGAAGCTAAAAGTCCAAGCCAAATACTTGCCATCAGACTTCACTTGCGGTACCTTTAGATTTGGGTTAATTCCTTTCTTCTTGAGGTTCCCAAAATATCCTGAGGCTCTTGTGTCTGCCAGATCCCTATATGCAAGGTACCAGGCCGATTTTTCCCAGGAGGCTTTGTTGACTTCCATAAGTTAATTTTATTTCTTTAAAGATGTCTCGTCATATCTGAGTTTATGTATGTCTCTCTCAAACATGACATTTCAGTCAAAGCCTTGGTAATATAACCAATGTTTTCAACTGTATCCTGTTACAAGAACAGATTCTTATTGAACTTATGTGAATAACTATACTGCCATGAAAATAGGAATACTCACTTATTAAGAGTTTTTCAATTCTGGAAGGATCAGGTAGGGAGAAAAAGATAAATATATAAATTATGCTTACAAAGGTATAATTCATCAAATTGCTTTAATTTATGGGTAGCTTAAGAAAAGAAAATGTTTTCTTAAATTTGGAGAAACAAAACATAAAAAAATCAGTAATATTTAAACAAAGAGACAAAAATTATAATCATCTTCATCATTTAATCCCCATGTAATTAATTCTTGTTGATTTTTGTCCTTTTTATGAATCTCATTTTCCTTAGAGTTCTGTAGATTCTTCCCCAGTTGAGTGGTGTGATCTGAAAGTTATTAAGATGCTGTATTCTAGGGTACTCTCCATGATTTCTTTTTGAAGTTGAAGCACATATGTAAAAGCATTAGAGTAAGACAATAACTGTCTGTAAAAAACAAAGACTCAAAAATCAAGGAAGCCTTTTCAGCTTGCTTGTGCTTTTAAAAAAATCTCAACTGTCTTATCTGCCCCGCTTCCCCCCACTTTTAGTTTCAGGTTCTACTGATGGAATTAACTTGGCTTAGTCCCAGGCCATTGGGAAACTATGTTTACATTTCTAATCTTGTAGAGATTTAAAAGACAAAGTTGTTAGCTCTTGAACACTGGCTTCCACCCGATCTATTTCCTGGTTATATATGGAAGGGCCTGAGAAATAGCTGAGGAGGCCTAAATTTTCTATCAGACTTAGAATATCAGCTTTTGATTCTGCCAAATTTCTGATCCTAGTGTTTTTAAATTCTTTAAAATATTTTGTAAGGTTTCAGGTGGGGCAAACAGTAAAAAAAAAAAAAAATAACAATAATAAAATAAATTGAAATCTTAATGGAGATTCTTGCCTTTAAGTGCCTAAGATAAGGTTGCCTGCTCAGATGGCTAAAGTTTTTTTTAGCATTCTGTTAGGGTTATCTCTGAAGTCATTTTGTCTCTTGGAAGCTTCTTCATATGGTTCAAAGAGTGCATTACAGTATCTCTGAGAGAGGTGGGAATCCTCTCTTTTAGCGGGTCGGGGGTGGGGCAGAGATTTAGGTTGACTTATCTAAAACAATTTTTCGCCAGAATGGCCTATAGAGTTTTAAATTATTTTGGCTAAGTTAGTCCATTTTACAAAGCCATAAAAGAGGGACCAAAATATTTGTACATATAATCTGGGGAGTTTCTGAGGAAGAGACTTCTTGAGAACTTTTAGAGGATGAAAGTCCCCTGTTAAAAATTCCCCTGAGAGCTGGTACATTGGGCAAAAAGACAGAGATGGCAGTCACAATCCCAAATATTTCTTGTTCTTCTCACCTACTGGATACAGCTGCCCCAAATTCCCAGTCAATTTCACTGGCTGCCATTGAATGCCAAATTCTGCATGTTCTAGATGGCAGAGACCAAAGAGAGTATTCTTATAGATTGAAAGCCAAAATCTCAAGACTAAAGGAGAAACTTCATCTGGTTTCTTATTATATGCACATTAACAGCTTTCGCTAAGCCTTGAATCTCTCGGAGCACGAATACCTAAGAGGCATGCGCCATGGGGCTAAGCATTGCATAATCTTCTATAGAGTATCTTGTCGCACCAAAATTTTCTTGAGGTCAGTGGGTGACCTAATAATATCAGTCTAACTCATTCCGTGACCTTCTTACCACAGGTGCTTTTATTTGAAGTGCCGAGTGCACTTCTGTTTCTTAAATATTCTACTCGTGCCTACTAATTTTGCCGTTTTGGCTTCCAAGATTCCCTTAGCAATGGCTTTTACTTCATGTGCATTTAACCCACAGTAAAGTTTGTTTAAATAGATACTGGTCTGGTGAGATCTACAAAAACTGTCAGTTTGTGGGGGCCAGCCCAGACAATGGTTTATAGGCTTTATGCTTGTGTCATTCCCTTTGAAATCACTTTCTTATGACAAACAACAGAAACAAAGAAAAGAAACAAAAGAGCGTGTAACAAAAATGCGTACCCACCTACCAGGGGGGAAAAAAAATTCTTGTGATCTGCTCACCCCCCAGAGAACTTCTTACAAGCATGAAAGAAGCCCTATCTGAGGAAAATTCCTCATGTGATAGCAAGCTCCTGTGGCAGTAGCCATGCTGGCAATGGAACAATTGTCCCCAGGGCAGTGCTTCCCTGAGAAAAAACCCTTCTGATTTCAGAGAAAGTCACTGACCTCAGCCAAAAAGGATGGAGGTCAGAAGCCTGAGAGGACTCACCATTGAGAAGAGTGTGTGGTCCATGGAAGCAGCTTGTGTGGATACCTTACCAGGTCCCAGGGAACTCTAGTCTGTGATGGTAAGGTCTGCCTCAGGTCCTGATTCTGACACCATATTTGTTAACCTAAAAATAAAAAGCCACGGTGTGAGGCAACGAGCATTTATTTGAGATCACAGATTCTGGAAGCCCTGATTTAGGCCAAAACCCAAATTGTTTTGATTACGGGGTAAAGGCAAGGGATATTTATGAGAAAGGGAAGGGAAATAATTACATGAATAAAAGGAAGGAATTTCTATTGCTACTAATAGCTAAGTTTTTCTTCATCTCTACATGGCTGTTTACTGATTCTAAAGAATGTTTTTAATTTTTAGTCCTTGTGTCAGGATGTTCAATTTCCTGTTAGCTCTACAAACAGTTATTTGGAAGACAACGTTGCTCTGCCCCAGACAAACATAATTTTGCTAAAGTCAAACATTTCAAACGTTCAAGGTGTACGAGGCCATTTCTCTGGAATGGTGGCCCTGACTCCATTTTGAAGTGGCTCCATTTATATCATTTTTCTCAATTGCAAAAATGAATGCTAAAAGAGTGTGAAAAAATACATTAAGCACTAACAGAAATGTTAGGTAATAGTGAAAATCAATTAGATGCAGTTGCTATCCTGCTGGGTTTGTAATTTAACTCTAAAAATAATGGAAAAATGAAGATACATTCCACTGGAGATGGTTAACAACAGGGAGGCTCACCTAATGAGATGTTAGTTAATGACAGGAAACAGAGTTCTGGGGCAGCAAAGAGACTGCAGGCTTAAAGACTAGATAGTGTAAGATAAGAGTTTATCTTTCATTAAGAAGATGGGTTCTAAATAGGCATATCACAGAGTGATTTCAAATGTCTATTGAAATAGAATCTAATTCCAGACTTACGACCTGAAGAAGGAAAATTAACCTTGGCTGTTTATTTTCTGTTGTAACTTATTATCTAATGGATCACACTTTAGCTCAGTTGATGATAGAACTATTTTTTTCTATCACAGACTTTCCTACAACTTGATAAACTTCTAACACTTTGGATCAAGTTTGACACTTTCCCCCCAACCCCCACCTTGCTCATGTAACTTCTCCTCAGAGTAGCTAGAGAAAGAGGAAGACTTAGCTTCAAAATTTTAGAGGTCAGTCTATATATTAAATTAATATTTTTGATTCAAACAATTTAGGATTAAACTCTAATCCTCAAATTTAGAATTCTAAATTATATTAAGACACACTAGGCCTTATACAGTTCATTCAACTACATGCCCAGATGTTTCAGGCCCTTTTTACCTCTTCTGGACCTGTACTATTTACTCCCTTAACACCTTTTAACTGTTAAAGAAAAAACCTAAATCTACCTGTTGTTTATGGTGCTTGGTACATAACAGACATACACATTAGTTTAGTAAATTACTGAAAAGTAAATGAAATGAAGATGTTTCAGGGCAATGAGAGCAATAGAGACATAATTAGCTTAAAGTCCAATAAAAATGTGTTGTTTTCATGTACATTATAGAAAGTTTACCAATCTCCAAAATGTATTACAATCTCTACAAGTACCGATTTCAAAAAATTTCCTTGATTCCAGTTTCTAGATAAGTCATTTGTGTGGATGGCAGTGTTAAAGAGCAGAAAACCCAACGAACCGAGGACTCCATGCCACTTTTGTTTCCTTGTTTTGGGGGTGGAAGTAAGGTTTATTCCAGATCTAAAGTACCAAGCTCTTACTTCAGAATGTGAACCTCGGAATCCTCTTATCACCATCAAGTAATAGTCATATTTGACTTTATGGGACAATGCACAAAGGTAAAAATAAAAGGGGAACAAAGAGACAGTATATTTTATTTATGGAAGGTTAGGCAAGTTTTATTTTCCAGTTTGTAGTAAAAGTTATAATTTGAGGCTACGGGATGACCTTTAAATGACTTTTAATGCTCTTATAGTCTGAACTAATATAGAAGTACAGTATTGTGATCAAAGAGAGCTAGTAATCTGTTCTGTAGTGGTTTGGCTACGTAGCTTAATGGTTAACTGCAGGTACTAAAATTAGGGTTTCAAAGACACTCTGGGTTCAAAGACCATCTCTATCATTTGGTGTCTGATGCAATGAAGTCTCATTTACTCTCTTTAAAATTCTAATTTCCCACCTGCAAGAGGAAATAAGGTGATTATATTAAATAAGATAATGCATGTTAAGTGTTTAACATAGCGTCTTACACATTCTAAGCAGTCAATGAATATTGACTATTATCACTTGGGGTGATAATTGGAGTGTTATATTGAATTCTGATACTAATAAGAAGAAGACCACTTGACAACAAGAATTTATCCTGGGAAAGATATTTTGAAATCATATTAAACAGGGAATTGCTGACAGAACTGGTATTGGTACCCAGGAGGGAAGGGGACTTTGAATACTTATAGAATTTTCAGGTGGAAGAGGAGGCCTAACTAAGAGAAATGAGTGTTAATCCATAAGAAGGAAGATATCATCTTTATATGTGCAAAAAATCAGACAATATGAATTGTCCAATAATAAAGAAGACTAGTGAACTAATGAACTTCTAGTCACTAGAAGCATTCAAGTAGAGGCTGGATAACCATATGGCAGAGATGTTTTCCCTAAGTCTTGATGCGCCAGTCATTCTGGACTTAATTCTTTTCCTGGAATATGTCACCTCCTTTCCCATCTGTGGGTTTTCGCCCATATGTTTCCTCTGCTAAAAAGACTCCCACTTCCTTCTCACACTCCATCCACCATATATATCTTTTCTTCTGCCTGACCCTGTCCATCTTTTAGGTTTTAGACTCAGCTTCCCTTGCTTTATCTTCCTTCTATACTCTTTACTTCCTATGTCTTAGCATTATCTATTACACTTGTTTATAATTTTTTTGATGTTTCCCTTTCTCAAAAGACTGAAAATGTTACTCTATCCTCAGTGCCTGGTACACAGTAGGTGCTCAATAATTTTTATTGTAATAATAAATATATAAACCTTATATAAATGATTACTGTAGTATATATCAAATCCTAAGTTTTCTTAAGACTCTCCAAGACTATGATTCCATGAAGTGTAAAGGAGAATCTTCATCCTAAAGGTTTCACTTTTATTTATTTTTAAAGTTAGGCAAAGGAATCCCTATTGCAATTTAAAAATTATAATAATAATTACTATCATTCATTTGAATTCAACCAACTACGAATCACTCTAGTGCAAGGGATGCTATCTCCATCTATTTATATCTATCTGTCATCTGTCTGTCTGTCTGTCTGTCGGTCTATCTATCATCTATCTATCATCTATCATCTATCTATCTATCTATCTATCTATCTATCTATCTATCTATCTATTATCTATCTATCTATCTATCTATCTATCTATCTATCTATCATCTATCTATCATTCATCATCTGTCATCTATCTCTGTGTCTACATATACTTCATAGTTCTGTCTTGGCTTGGAAATAGTGACACTTCAATAACAATAATAGCAACGAATACACTTAGCTCTCATCTGTCCACTAAAAGAAGCTAGCGTTTCTTGGAAAATGTATATTTTCAGGACTGGGACACAAGTAGTACACAATGAGACAGAAATAACTTATGGAACCAGAAAGAAGGAAATAAGTTATACACACACATTTATAGCTATATTTTATGTCTCTTTATACATTTTGGAAGCTCAGAGTTCATGCTCATATCCTTAATTCTAACCCAACACTAAAGGGTTTATTCTAGTTTTTTTCTTTTCCATGTTTATAATTCCCCTGATAGACAGTGAGAAACCTAGCTCTTCTAAAGGCAAGATATAGTGATCTTTTGCTCAGCCTTCCTGTGCGAAACCAATGGCCCGCTCCTCATGCTGCACAGATACCTTTCTTATCCTACTTGGGCTCTGACAACCTATGTCTCACTTCCCTCACTGTGTCACTGTGGTGTCCCCAGTCCTAGAGTGAACTTCTCTTGCTGGGCCCCACCTAAGGACTTTTGGGTACTAAATTTTTCAGGAAGGGAAAGGGAAGAAAAAGAGAACAGAATGGGACATCTTAATAGAAATTAATCCCTGGAAAAATAAAAGAAGACAAATGCTATGGCCCACTAAGGAATTATGAACTACTCAGTGTGCCTATATCTTTCGATGTCAAGAATGCAGAGAGGGTGGAATGCAAGTAAGGTATAGGGGCAAGTGTGGGATAATTGAAATATCAGCAAAATTATGAAACTCTTAAAAACAGGTTTTCCAAAGGTTCCAAGTAGCTCCAATATCTAGATGTGCCAGATCAATATATTAGCCCTTCTCTAAACAAACAAAAAAATAAGCTATGACTCATCAGTTTAGTATATGGATCCTTGGTTCTGCATTTGCTTCTAGGTTATTTATGATAATATTTAGAGTTGTGTTGAGAGCAATCCTATTGCTATGAAAATTTTAATTTTGTTTATTTCTTGCTCTTGTGATTAACTTGTCAACCTTAACACTTCCAGAGATCACAGTGTGAATGGCTTTGTATTTATTATCCTTCTAAAATGTAGTATGCAGAAATGTTCTTCAAACCACTCTGACCTACAATCCCAGGGGAAATCTTGTGATAATAGATTGCTTATGGCTTGCTGTGGTTTTTACCTATAACAGAGTCTAAATTGCCTTAAACTACTCTGATATAGGTTACATTCTGGTCTAGATTTAAACCGTGTCTGAAATTAATTTCAAAATTTACCAAAACATCATGAAACCATCAAATTAGATCAACCAAAAGAACACTTAAAGATATCCCACACCATATGCCCCTTATTTTAATGTGAATGTACATTTGTGTTGGTACAGGTGATCTCAAGCCCTCACTGAATTCTCATGAGGTTACTGCAGAAAAATGAATAGATGCTCCTGAAAGTAGCTACGGGGCACTAAACCTACTGTTTTTTTAAAAAAATAACTATGACCTCAAATATAAAACCAATAAAACCACAAACGTTGCATTTTTTTAAACTTAATTCTTTACAGTCTGCATTTCAAATGAGTCACAGAATAAAAATGATACCTTGTATCTAGGATCTTTGAAGATCAGACTCTAATTTTTTAATATATCAGAGGCTAGACTGAAATAATACATCTTATATTTCTATAGAACTTGTATTTTTCTAATATACTTTCTGTACTGCTTTCTTATTTATTCCTCAGAGCAGTATGATAATTTTTAAAAAAAAATCCTAGCTCAAGTATTTTGACATTCAGATCCTTGTCCCCTGCTCTGCTTCCCAACTGAGAATGTGACTTGGATAAATTATGTTAACCTTCTGTACCCCAGAGAATAAAAAAGGGAATTGGATCAGATCAAGGCTTCTTAGCTTCTTCTATGCTATGGATGTCATTGGCAGGCTGGTGAAACGTATGACTCTTCTGAGAATAATGTTTTTAAATCAGTACAATAAATAAGGTCACAAGTAAAACCAATCATATTGAAATTCAGTTAAGGCATTAAAAAGCAAATTTATGATATGGTAATATGTGTTTCTTTATTAAACATTAAATAAATAAATAAATAAATATCATGAACCCATAACTACTGTAATTTTCATGTCACGATTAAGTGTAAACAGCACTAGGAGGTATCTGCAATGTTAATGGGATTTGAAAATATGTGGTTTTTATTGGTGGCCAAGTCACATTGTTGCTTGAGAAGCACTCTATACATTAGGCTACATGGCCAGTCTGGGAGCTTTTCAGCTATGATTGATTCCTTAGATTGACAGTAAACTTTCATTTTTAAAATCTTGCCCTTAAACCTGAAGTTTGAGAAGTTGATAACATGCCTGCCAGCAAGGAGAGCAGTGCTGTTAAACACGCAATGATATTTTCATAGAATGTTTAGGGTAGGAGTTTCTTAAGGGTCAATAATTGGGTGGGTCTAGATTGTTTCGGAGAATTGAAGAGCCCCAGACAGTAGTTTGAGGTTTGGCAGAAGCAAATTGTCTCTGAAAGTGCAGGAAGAATGATAACAAGTCTGACTGCTAACTAGACAGAAACATAGTTCCAAGTTTTACTTTATTAAGTATAGGCGAGATTTGTTCTACACGGGTTGGTTTGAACACTATAACTATTTGCATGTCACAGTTAATATTCTTGTGAATATATGTTTGAAAAATTTTATAGACATGTAAAATATTAACCAGTTAATGTCTTAGGAACTAAATCAAGTCTACATGGGGAGAAAAGCTACTCCCTAAATGTCTCACAGTGAAATTCTCTAATAGACATGTCAATGCAGCATACATTTAAAATTTTTGTTTAATTTTTATATTAGTTTCTGGTATACAGCACAATAGTTAAACATTTACATAATTTATGAAGTGATCCCCCCAATTACCCTAGTACTTACCTGGCACTATAAGTACATTACAATATTATCCTATATATTCCCCTTACTGTACTCTACATCCCTATGACTGTTTTGTAACTAATTTGAACTTAATTCCTTCACCTTTTCCCCCAGCCCACTGAACCCTCCTCTCATCTGGCAATCACCAGTTTATTTTCTGTATCTATGTTCATTTATTTTGTTCCTTAGAGTCCACATCTAAGTGAAATCTTATGGTATTTGTCTGACTTATTTCACTTAGCATAATATCCTCTAGGTCCATCCACGTTGTTGCAAATGATAAGATTTCATTTTTTATAGCTGAGTAATATTCCATTGTATATGTGTACCATAACTTCTTTATCCAATCACCTATTAATGGGCATTTAGGTTGCTTCCATATCTTGGCTATTATAAATAGTGCTGCAGTGAACATAGGCTAAGCATACATAAATCCTTTGAATTAGTATTTTGGTTTTCTTTGGATAAATATCCAGAAGTGCAATTGCTGAGTCATAAGGTAGTTCTATTTTTAAGTTTTTGAGGAAACACCAAACAGTTTTCACAGTGGCTGTACTGATTTGCAATCCCACAAACAATATATGAGGGTTCTCTTTTCTCTCTATCCTCGCCAACACTTGTTGGTTTTTGATTTATTGATGATAGCCATTCTGACAGGTGTGATGTGATATCTCCTATGGTTTTAATTTGCTTTTCTCTGATGATTAATAACCTTGAGCATCTTTTCGTATGTCTATTGGCCATCTGTATGTTCTCTTTGGAGAAATACCTATACAGGTCCTCTGCCCATTTTTTAATTGGATTGTTTGTTTCTTTGGTGTTGAGTTATGTGAGTTTTTTATAAATTTTGGATATTAATCCCTTATCAGATATATCATAGGCAAATTTCTTGTCCCATTTAGTAGACCGTCTTTTCGTTTTGTTGATAATGGCTTACTTTGCTGTACAAAAACCTTTTAGTTTGATGTAGTTTCATTTATTCACCTTTTCTTTTGTTTCTCTTGCCCAGGGAGATATGTTAGAAAAAATATTACTAAGAGCAATGTCAGAGAGTGTACTGTCTATGTTTTCTTCTAGAAGTTTTATAGTTTTGGGTCTTATATTTAAGTTTTTAACCCATTTTGAGTTTATTTTTGTATATGGTGTAAGATGGTGGTCCAGTTTCATTTTTTTGCATGTATCTGTCTAGTTTTCTGAACACCATTATATATTCTTGCCTCTTTTGTCATATATTAAATGAGTGTACAGATGTGGATTTATTTCTGGATTATCTATTCTGTTTCATTGATCTATGTTTCTGTTTTTATGCCAGTACCATGCTGTTTTGATTACTATAGCCTTGTAGTATAGTTTGATATCAGGTAGCGGGATACCTCCAACTTTGTTCTTTCTCAAGATTGCCATGGCTATTTGGGATCTTTAATGGTTCTATAAAAATTTTAGATTGTTTGTTCAAGTTCTCTGAAAAATGCCATTCGTATTTTGATAGGGATTGCCTTGACTTAATAGATTACTTTCTGTAGTATGGACATAACAATGTTGATTCTTCCTACCCATGAGCACTGTATATGCTTCTGTTTATATGTATCTTCTTCAATTTCTCTTTTTAATGACCTGTAATTTTTCAAATACAGGTCTTTTATTTCCTTGGTTAAATTTATTCCTAGGTATTTTATTTTATTTTGATGCAATCGTAAATGGGATTGTTTTCTTAATTTCTCTTTCTTATAGTTCATCATTGGTGTATAAAAATGCAACTGACTTCTGAATATTAACTTTGTATTCTACTGCTTTACTGAATTCATTTATCAGTTCTAATAGTTTTTTTTGGTGCAATCTTTAACGTTCTCTCTCTCTATATGATGTCATCTGCAAGTAATGACAGTTTTGCTTCTTTTCCAATTTGAATGCCTTTTATTTTTCTTTCTTGTCTAATTGCTATAGCTAGGACTTCCAACATTATGTTGAATAAAAGTGGCAAAAGTGGACAGGTTTGTCTTGTTCCTGATCTTAAGGAAAATGCTTTTAGTTTTTCCACATTGAGTATGATGTTAGCTGTAGGTTTGTCATATATGGCCTTTGTTATCTTGAGGTTTGTTCCCTCTATTCCCACTTTGCTTAGAGTTTTTATCATGAATGGATGCTGGATTTTGTCAGATGCTTTTTCTCCATTTATTGATATGATCGTATGATTTTATCTTTCAATTTGTTAATGTGGTATATGACATTAATTGATTTGTGGCTATTGAACCAGTCTTCCTTCCCAGGAATAAATCCAACTTGATCATGATGTATGATCTTTTTAATGTACTGCTGAATTTGGTTTGCTAATATTTTGTCGAGGATTTTCGAATCTATGTTCACTGAGATATTGGCCTATAATTTGTCTGGTTTTGGAATCAGGGTAATGGTGGCCTTATAAAATGAATTTGGAAGCCTTCCCACCTCTTGAATTTTTTGGAATAGTTTGAGAAGGATAGGTGTTAATTCTTTGAACGATTTTTGTTTTTTGTTTTTTGGGGGAGTGTTTTGATTATTGATTTAATTTCATTAGTGGTAATTGGTCACTTCAGATTATCTGTTTCTTCTTGACTCAGTCTTAAGAGATTGTATGTTTCTAGAAATATAATCAT